>NC_090646.1:509042465-509159965 GCF_040937935.1 Hyperolius riggenbachi | reverse complement strand
CATTTTGAGTATGATCCATTGACCACAACTCTTTGTTTTCTGTCCATTAGCCAGTTCCCTATCCATGAACACAGACTCTTCCCCAGTCCTTGCATCCTCAACTTTTGCACCAGACTTTTGTGGGGAACAGTGTCGAAGGCCTTTGCAAAGTCCAAGTATATCACATCTACAGCATTCCCAATATCCATATTAGCATTCACTACCTCATAAAAGCTGAGCATGTTAGTCAAACAGGACCTGTCTTTAGTAAACCCATGTTGATGCTGAGAAATAAGATTATTTTCTACTATGAAGTCATGTATAGTATTTCTTAGTAACCCCTCAAATAGTTTGCATACAACTGATGTTAAGCTTAGAGGTCTATAATTTCCTGGAACTGATTTTTTGCCCTTCTTAAATAATGGAAAAACGTGGGCTGTACGCCAATCCACTGGGACTCTGCCAGTTGAAAGAGAGTCACAAAAGATAAGATAAAGGGGTTTATCTATAACTGAACTTAATTCCCTTAGGACCCGAGGATGCATGCCATCCAGGCCAGGTGCCTTGTCTATTTTTAATTTATTTAGTCTTGCTTTCACTTCTTCCTGCGTTAAGTATTTAATATTACAGTTAGAAGATTGAGACTCTTCTGCCTCTGTAATTTGCAACAGTGCTGTTTCCTTTGTGAAGACAGAAGCAAAGAAAGCATTTAATAACTCTGGCTTACCTTGGTCATCCACCATTGAGTTCCCACCCTCATCCTTTAGGAGTCCTATACAGTCAACCTTTCTTTTTTTAGAGTTGATGTACTTGTAGTGTGTAGTGTGGATTAGGTTTCAACTTCTGATTTTGGCACTGGTAGTTTTGGTGAAGCTTCCTGTAGCTTATTCTTAACCTCCACCGTAATGGAAATGTTCATCATGCAGGGGCGTAACTAGAAATCACAGTACCTCCCTGCAAAACTTTGGATGCCCCCCCCCCCCCACTCCTCTACATGCCTGCCTCCTGTATGTCTCCAGTGCTGCTGACAGGAAGAAGAGGCAGCGGTATTGGAGACATAGAAGACATAGGCACGCAGAGCTCCATCGCCGCCTGGAATGTGGAAGTCAGAGGTGAGGGCCCGCTGCCGTCATTTCTGGAGTAGGAGCCAGGAGTGCTGAAGGGGGGGCCCAAATTGAGGGATAGGGGAGTTGGGACCCCTTCCCCACCGATGTGTGCCCACTGCCTCCTCTCCTGTACTGCGACCCCCTTCTACCACTAAAAACTGCCCTGGACGGGCTCTCCACCAGGCTTGGGGCCCCACTACGCCTGCATCCCTTGCAGGGGCTATTGCTATGCCCCTGTCCTGATGCCTAAACTTAACTTTCTGATCCAACTTCTCTTGACCCTCCTAATTGACATCTAACCATAATCCTCCCAATGTACCCACCTTTTGTTGTCTTTGTCCTTGCCTTTAGCTTCACCTATAACTTCCGGTCTTCTTCCTCTCTGCTGTACTCTTTTCAGGTACCTAACTGTACAACTCAACAAAATAAGCCCCAACAGCTATCCCTTCAAAAATTGGACACATTTTTATTGCCCCATACTATGCCACAATAGACAATGGTCCAAATAGCCAGAGCTTGGTTTACAAAAAAAAATAGATTTAAACTGAAATGATAAATGTGTTTAACATTGTATTTTACATGCTGCAAATTTACAGTGAGTGAAATTCTGCTTCCTATTCTATGCGTAGTTCACATTTTACAGAAGACATCTGAAATTAAGGGGTTATGAAGAGTGTCCTGTATTGGAAGATAGAAAAAAAAAACAAAGTTTTGTGAAAGGAATAGCTTTTAATGGCTCAGTGATAACATTTAGTAATGCAAACTTATACAAGCTTTCAGGGATCTAGACCCCTTCTTCAGGCATATTTACAGATGCTAGCTGAAGTAGGACACTATATGTAAGTAAATAGTAAATACTGGATGAACGTTGTACTGGTTACTATTTAGCAGTTATGTGTCAGATGATTAGTAGGTTGGAGCCAGTGAGCTCATACACGCTAACAAGGAGTCCAGCAGGCTGAGGACCTTGAAATCAAATCAATCATGTTAAATAAAGTGTCATGACAACCAGTCCACAATTTAAACCTTCTGTTAAAGTCTTCAACACTTTCATTCATTTGTATTTAGACTTTTTTTGGGGTTGAATACAAATTCATAAAATGTTTGAGACTTTAACAAAAGTTAATTTTGTGGAATGGGTTTCATGACACCTTATCTAAAGGGGCACTATAGCAAAATGTATGTCACTGGGATAACCCTAGTAGCATGTTTCTAATAGCAACACATGTTAGGAGGTGTATATGTTTACAAAGCTTGGCTGGATAGTATAATTTATAGCACACGTACAGATCCTGGTGTCAGTAAGAGGAAAGTGACGTCCTCCTCTGGTCAGCTATAACAGCTGATTTCTCCCCTCTCTTGCTGTGAGATAAATGCCCATTTTGTTATGCGGGTTCACTCAGCAGGAAGTATTGATACCTTACGTAAATAAACAGGAAATTGACTGTTTATTTACCTATGACTTTCCACAGCAGATATCCGTACTTGCTGCTGACGGGCCTGCATTACAGAACAGGCTTTTATCTCACAGCATGGAGAGGAGAGAAATCAGCTGTTACAGCTGACCAGAGGAGGACATAATTTTCCTCTTACTGACACCAGGATCTGTATGTATGCTATAAATTATACTATCCAGCTGACCTTTGTAAACACATACACTTCCTAATATGTGTTGCTAATTTGGAAACTTGCTACTAGGGTTATCCCAGTGACCTACATGTATCTGTAGTGCCTCTTTAATATTACACGTGTACTATTCTACCTAAGCCTGTTTAAAAAATGGTCTCTAGGTAGTGATACCGCTGCCGGTGACAGGAAATTTGGGCGCATGAGGCAGGTGGACAAAATGTCACCATTGACTCCCATATTAAATATTGTTTGATGGCGCCACACAACAGGAAAAAAGGGCGCCCGTGATAATTTACGTTTTCAAACTTCATCCGTCATCCGTGATAATTTATGTTTCCCAACTTCGCCTGCGACCAGTAACGTTTAGACATAAAGGGCTTGATTCATAAAGCGGCTAAGGGTTAGCGCTGCTGTGAAAAGCCTTTAGTGCCCCTTAACGACCGCGCAGAGCTACTTCGCGCACAGGACCACTCACATCGTGCGCAGCACGGCGGGACAGTATTAGTGCGAGGTGTGATGTTATCGTCGCACCCGCTGCCCTGTAAACGGCGCACCTGGTGCGACGAAAACGGAGCATCAATGCACCTTTTTGAGGGCACCTGATGCTCCGTTTTCGTCGCACCGGGTGCACCGTTTACAGGGCAGCGGGTGCAACGATAATGTCACACCGCACACTAATACTGTCCTGCCGCGCTGCACGCGATGTGGGTGGTCCTGTGGGCGCAAACCACCTAACGCTGTGGTTTGCGCCCACTTGCTCTTAAGGCCATCTAACCGGCTTACCGCCGGTTAGTGAATCGAGGCCAAAATACTCATTTATAGTTTTTAGCTAAATCCTAATGTAATTTTTAAATAATAACTTTTCATAAGTCATTATTTTCAACATATAAAGCCGACAGCAAATACATCGTAATATACTTTTTTTTAATTAACACTCTGTAAAACATTATTATCCACCAAATAAACTGCGCAACAACAAAATCATAATATACAGTTTTTCACACTTAATACTTATAAAACACTATTATCCATCTGATAAACCGAGCAATAACTAAATCTGACAAATAATGTTTACAAATATACTAAACATATCTATCATATTTAACTAAAACGTTATTTAAAATGTTATTACTTACTCTTGTGAAACATTATTATCCACATAATAAAGTGATCAGTAAGTACATTGTAATATATTTTTTACACTCACTATTTGTAAAACATTATTATTCACACAATAAAGCGATCACTAAAGGGGATTTAGGGTTAGGCACCACCAGGGGAGATTTAGGGTTAGGCACCACCAGGGGGGGTCTTAGGGTTAGGCACCACCAGGGGGGGGGGGGTCTTAGGGTTAGGCACCACCAGGGGAGCTTTAGGGTTAGGCACCACCACCTAGAGGGAGGGTTCTGTGTGAGAGTAGAATTAGGTTTAGTTGTAGTAAAATGTTAGTAACATTTACTAATGTTTTACTACAGTTATTACGAACGTACTTACATTTTTAATGATTTGATTTTTTGAAATATGTGAATTAAGTTTTAATCTTTATTAAATGACTTTTTAAAGGTTTATCAATGTTATAATAAAAATTGTTACAAAATATCGTTTGGAGACTTTATAGTAGTATAAAACATAAAGATATGTTTTTGGATCCTGATCTGGTTAAATCATTAAAAAAAAATAACAAACAGTACTTAAACATCGTTTATGTAAAATCAGTTTTAAATCATAATAATTACAATCATCATTGTGAATACCGTATACAAATGTTATTGTAAGTTTCCATCTATAATTACAGAGAATAGCGTTTCACCAACACAACATTTTTTATACTCTATTTAATGATTTGAATTTGTAAAACATTATTGTAAACAAAATATTAAAATATAATTTTTTTATAAACGATATTGCAGATTAATGTTTACACCAGGCGCCCTTTTTCCCCCCACGCCCTTTTTTGCATGTATACACCGCCGCCACATGTTAGTGCACAAAGCCGCCATGCATGCGCACCCGCTTGCAGCGCACACGCCCATCCGGCTCCATGGCCGGTCCTCCTGTCCCAACGGTTGTCTGTGCTGCGCGCATGTGCAGTACAATAAACCTAGGGACACACAACCATGAGGAGGATGACGCAGGGACAGTTAGGGATTATTATAGAGGATGAGCTCACTGGCTCCAGCTTAATAGCCACTTGGCACTTAACTGCTAAATAGTAACCACTACAACTATCATCTAGCTGTTCACCTACATAGAGTGTTTTACTTCAGCTAACATCTGGAAATATGCCTGAAAAAGGGAACTCATTCCCTGAAAGCTTGCATAACTAAACTTTTCCAGTTAGCCATTAAAGGGTATTACTTTTATAAATCGTTGTTTTATTTTCTACCTACATCATTTTATTGGCTGACACAGTGCATGAATTATTTTACATGATCTGTGAAATAACTACAAGAAAGCATGATATGTCTCCCTCATAAACTAAAGTAATCATGTACAGTGCATACATATGTTGGAAAGCTGAACATTTCTTCCCACATGTTTTGACCTTTTAAGCAAAGTATATACTGCACACAACTATAGCATCTGAGAGATTTTACACAGAAAGTGACAGTCTATGAATCCTGGCTGCTATCGTCTCCATTTCATTTTGACCATATCCTGTCACAATTAATATGGTATGAATTTGCTGCCTGAGGGATGTTAAAAGGACACCCCGGGGAAGGAACAAAATGAAGCTAAATGAAAGTGAGCTGCCAAGTTTGGCAAAGCAAATGAGAAACATTTGTTCTTGAAGCCAGTCTTGACAAATCTAGAGTTCTTTTGTTCTAAAAACTTCTGTTATTTGAGTTGTGACACGGGGGTAAAACATGTCAGTGCAGCCTTTCAGTACAGCGCAGCCTGCTTGTCTGATGTTATAGAGAAAGCATAACTGAATTCATATGATTAGAAGCATTAACGAGGTGCAGTCAAGGGTCCTACGGAGCTAATATTTTAGAACAAGAAAGCATATACTGCAGAAATGACACATTAATCAATACCTATTATGTTACAATGTTTACCTTTTTAGATTACTGTTCAAAAGATTATAAAATAATTGTTTGTATCGTACAGCACAAGACATGCGTAGGACACTAGATACATGCTTGATCTACCCTCCTATTGAGTCTTTTCTCTTCTGCTGTAATATGATTTATGTCTCTCTGCTGCATTCGACTTCCCTCTAAAATTTGCCCTAGATTGTGCTATGGAGAGTCCTTTGATTTGTGACCTCGTCTAAAATTTGTAGTAAGCTGACCCTAGTGCTGTCTGCAGCATCTGACTGCCCCTCTCAATCCACCACCTCTGTGAGAAAAAAAGTTTTAGGTCACCACACAGTGAATCATTCTGGTAGTTCAGCTATTGATGGAAAATAGAAACCATCAAATTAATCAAGTTGTTGACAATTCCAGACTAGATTTACTGTTTTGACTGTGCAGAGTATGAGACAACCCAGACGGATACTAAAAAGTGCTTTTACCCTTGTACAACAAATCCGGACAATCATCATCTGATTTTATACTGGTAGGTGAACAGAGGCGCCAGAAGAATAAAAGTGCATACAATTTTTAAAAAATTGCTGGGAGGAAGTGGTGGACTAACCTCCATAAAGCGAACACAAAGGACTGTCACTATGTAAACATACACATTTATTGAAAATACCCCAAGCATTCTTGGGGTATTTTCAATAAACGTGTATGCTTACATAGTGACAGACCTTTGTGTCTGATTTACGGAGGTAAGTCCACCACTTCCTTCCAGCAATTTAAAAAAAAATTGTATGCACTTTTATTCTTCTGGCGCCTCTGTTCACCTACTAGTGTATTTGAGTCCACCCCAGGTGGAAACTTACCTTTCTTCCGATCTACAGAGAGCGACTTCTTAATCCTGAGTGAGGATAGGTCTAATCTCCTCACCTGCCTAATGAGTGGTTACCTAGGTGGTAACCCGTGTTTGTGAGTATAACCATCTCACTTATCTGCTTTACCAACCAGTTCTGACATACTACACTATATTGGGCTTTCGCTTTCTTTCAACTTTATCATCTGATTTTGGCTTGTTGGACAACAATCAGGTGTGTGCACACACGGAAAATGACTAGACAAGCAACTGATAATAGGCAGTTTGCCCCAAATGGATCAACTCCCACGACTGTTGGCCACTTGTGTACAAGTCATTTGAGCGACATTCGCTATGATGCAAGAACATAACATTTTTTGGGGGGAATATATGGAGAATTTATGTTAGGTAAGTAACATAAATTATCTTGCAGGTCAGGTGATGGTAAATGGAGAAAATATAATTGCCACATGCAGTTCAAAAAAACAATATTGTGGTCTTGTTACTGTGCTGTTATTTCTGTGACAGAATGTTTTTACATGAAATTGTGTTGTGTTGTAATTGATAGCGGAGCTTGGCTTCTCCTCACACATTTTCATTCCTTCTACACATCATATTGTGTTTGACTTAACTATGTTTTAGCCAGCCCGTTATCTTGTTTGAAACCTGTTAGCACCTGTTTGGATAATTGTTCAATCATGAACTGGACCATGTGCGTGAAAAATCCTTAAAGAGGAACTTCAGCCTAAACAAACATACTGTCATTAAGTTACATTAGTTATGTTCATTAAAATAGATAGGTAATATAATCTCTTACCTAGCCTGTTTTAAAAGA
Organism: Hyperolius riggenbachi; assembly: GCF_040937935.1. Classification (NCBI taxonomy): domain Eukaryota; kingdom Metazoa; phylum Chordata; class Amphibia; order Anura; family Hyperoliidae; genus Hyperolius; species Hyperolius riggenbachi. Next base: position 509,152,540 of record NC_090646.1, on the reverse strand, counting down.
ACAGGCAAATGTTTGATTTCTTGAGGGAAGCCATCTTTTTAGCTGAAAGGAGGTGACAGGGAGCAGGAGACACAGTTCCAACTGTCCTGTGTCCTGATCACCCCTCCCAGTTGCTAGGCAAAGTGAACAACAACATAGGAAATCCCATCATGTTTTGCACAGCATCAGGGAAAAAAATCCCAGGCAGTTTTCTTTGATGGGTGGACCTTAGCTAAAAACTCAGCTAAAAATGATGCTTTGGTAAGAAAAACAAAGTTCTGATGCTGTGAAACTGTTAAAGAAACACCAAGCCTTTTCAGTTCTGCTGAGTAGATTTTTAGTCCGGAGGTTTACTTTAACTGCAAGCAAGTGTACCTGAGGGATTTTATGTTGTTTTAAAGGCAAATGGCTATCTTCGCACTGAATATTGATTTGCTTTAGGTTATTCCAGTTTACGGACTTGCAGGCTGTTAATCGATAAATGTAATATTTGCATTATTTCTTTTTAATTCACCCTCACTTGCCAATGGTTTTTAGCGCCCATACATGGTAGACGGGTGTAAGAGGAATGCAAAAACACCATATGCTTAGGAGCTGTTCACACTTATAAGAATTTTGTGTGCATCATGCAGAATTGTGACGACACATGCATTGCACATCGCACCATATTTTTCAGAATGTAAGACTTTTTCCTATCCCAAATCTGGGGGGGGGGGGGGGGGGGTAGAGTGGGTGTGAAGATATGATGATTAAAAGGAGTGCAGAGTGCACAGAGAGCACTTACCCATCATGCTCCTCTCCCCCTTACTCTGGTTTTGTGGATGTCGACACGCTCCTCTTCTCATCCTGGAGATGGCAGTATATTGGGACACAACGGCCGCCTGCCTCTATACCGCTCCTTGACGTCCGTACTTATGCCATACTTTCACACTGTAACCTCAGGGGCGCATTTCAAGGAATATCATCGCGTTGCATTGTGAGGTGATAGTATTGTCTGTCGGGAGACAACGCAACAGACCTGGTATGAAGGGGCACTTAGTTATAACAGTCAGGGAAGGAACACACTATGCAGAATCACATGACTTTTCCCCATAGCACATAGTGGAAAACACATATGTGATTCTGCCTTGTGTGTTCCTGCCCTCAGAGTTTCCTATGTGGTAGATCATAATAAATTCTGACTATTTTTTTTATTTTAATTTTACTGGAAGAATGATTTCCCTGACCAAGCTTTGCTTCTCTGCCTTTTATGTTTTCCTAAATAGTTTCATTTGATATAAATCCAATACAAACAGTCTTCCATTCATTATAAGTTAAACTTAGTTGTTAGCGTGTTATATAAAATTATATAATTTAAGTGCATAGATAGACTTGCAATCTTTCTAGCTTTTCTTTGAATATATGCAAGAGAAAGTAATCAGCATAACGTGTGCTTTCAGATGTAGAAATGTGACAGTATTTCTTTCAGAAAGGCCAGGCTTAAATTCAATAACTTATGAGTAGCAGGAGAAGTGCTCATTAAAGCTTTTAAAGGACAACCTAGGTGACTTGTGACATGATGAGATAGATATGTATATGTATAGTGCCAAACATACAAATAAGTATTATTGCAAAAAGGGTGTGTGCATCAAACACCAAGTGAACCCTTATTTACCTGCCTTTGCAAATAAGGCCTAATTAGCTTATTCATGAGACACTGCTCAAGCAAATCTGCATTCGCTTTCGCATGCCAGGATATGCAGGGTTTTGCAAACGAACTCGCCGCAACATTTTTGCCCTGCGGGGGATTAGTTTGCGCAGCATTTAGCACTTATCCAGGATCGCCACGTGGAAGCCCCCCCATACAAATAAGTAGGCTGTGTTCTTTTTTTTCTTTCTCTGCCTGAAAGAGTTAAACATCAGGTATGCAATTGACAGTTTCTGTATTGGTCCGGACCGAGTCAGCCTGGGTCAGACTATAGCATAATTCTCACTGATAAGTAATTATAGCCATAAAACACTTTCCAGTCAGTAAACGGCTTCTGAGAGCAGGAAAGTGATAAAAAGGGTCAATAATGCAAAGATTTGAGCTCTGGCATACTTCAATGAAAGTGTATTTGAGCAGAGACAGTGAAACAGTAAAAATTAAAAACTAGATGTAAATATAAAATAAAACTGTGGGATATCTTAAAAAATCATTTTTAGGAGAAGGAGGATAGATACAATTGTTTTTCTTGTCAGTTTATCTTCACCTCGGCTGTCCTTTAAATATATAGAGTAAAAAAAAAAAAAAAAAAACATATATTAGAAATCCTTAATTTAGACATCTACATAATTTGTTTAAAAGCTTCTTGCCATATTTCTCATGTTCCGAAATGGCCACATTTTGATAATTGTTATTAGAAATAATGCTCATTAATCCAGTCCAATTATTGTCCACTACCCATTGTACAAATGTACAGTGCTCTACTCTCTGACACTCGTTCCTGTAATCCTCTCTGAATGGAACATGTCAGTGGAGTGGAGTGGCTTGTATAGCATCAGAGTGTTTATCTTCTTTGAATATAATATCTCCTTTAAGTAAAAAAGCAGCAATCAGCTTGGGAAGAAGAGAAAAGTTTCTGAAGCGTAAAAGCTCATATAAACACTCGAGGACTGTGGAAATTGGATTGAGATGTGATCCCTCAGGGGACAGTTTGGGGCTGAATGTTGTACAGACGTGTGGCTGGACTAGCAATGCATTCTGTTGCCATGGACGGTGCAAAAGGTCAGTAGTGTGGCCCAAAATATGATCCGGCAATCTTGAATATGAAAGGTGGGGGCAGGGAGAAGCAGACAGGACATAAATACTACTGATGTGCTGCCCCTTTTAGGACAGCAAACTAACATGCAGAGCTGCAGGACGTAGGTTAAACCACCCTTCTCCCTTCACACACACACACAGACACACACTGCTCCTCCTTCTAGAAGAACATCTTTGGCAACCAATAAAGACTGGCAAACTTTCCACAGCTCAAGTGGCCAGCAGAACATCATACTTGCATAGAACCATTTGCAAACATTCTGGACGGCAAATGCTTAAATCCCGACGCAGGTGTGTTTTTTAAGGAAAACTTGATCCCTACTGGCCATTGCAACCCATATGACCTTAAAGAGAAACCGTGACCAAGAATTGAACTTCATCCCAATCGGTAGCTGATACCCCCTTTCGCATGAGAAATCTATTCCTTTTCTCAATCTGATCTTTAGGGGTCTCTGTATGGATGATTTTGTGGTGAAACCCCTCCCACAGTGTGATGTCAGTGCCTCACAGCACTGAGGTCCTGACATCAAACTGTGAGTGCCTTGGTACATTGTGGGAAATAACAGCTGTTTGCAACTGCCAAAAAAGCAAGCAGCATCTACTTCCAGTGACATCACCTGCTAGCAGTAAAAATGTCACCATGTGATAAATGTCAGAATGTAATTCAGGGAGAGGAAAGATTTTACAATGGGCAAACACTAACTAAATCATGTATGCATAATTATTGTAAAAAATTAAGCACTTTTATTATTACATTATTTTACTGGAGTTCCTCTTTAAGTTTAAAGGTCATGATGGGCAAAAAGATTGTTATGAGGAAGCAAGCGTGTCTGCTTGCGAAACAGCTGTCAGACCAGCCCATTACACCTGTATCTGTCCAGGGCCGGATTTAGGCCAAGGGCACCTAGGCCCTGGCCTAGGGCACCACAGGAGCAAGGGCACCAAAGCAGCAGTCTAAACTGGTGCAGGATTTGCAAGCTTGCAATTGCTGCAATGTAATGAGATCATTCGAGCGCCTAACTGTGGTACTCTGCTGCTAGCTGCCTGTGCACGCTTGCATTGTGGCCGGCAGCTATTGACTTGGGCAGCTTTGGAGACAGAAAGGAAGAGGAAGCTTCTGCACTGTAAACGAGTGGAAAAATGAGTGACACTGATGGCTGCTGCGGTGTGAAGGCAAGCTGGCTACCTATACTGAAAGAGGGGGTGAAAAAGGAGGGATTAAGGGAGTCATATGGCTACCTACAATGGGAGGGAAAGGGGAAGGGGTAATCTGGCAATTTAATACTGGGGGGGGGGGGGGGGGGTCATCAGGCTACCTATACTAGAGGGAAAGGGGGGAGGGGGTCATCTGGCTACCTATACTGGAGGGAAGGGTCATTTCGCTACCTATACTGAAGGGGGGTGCTGGTTACAGTGGCCTTGGGCGGTAAAGAGTACAAATCCGGCCCTGTATCTGTCTATCTGTGGGGATGCAATAAAGCGTGGTAACTGCAGTGGATGGTGCCCGGATCCTTTTTTGTCTCTTTGTTCGCTTTGGTGATTCTTACCATCCGGAGGCACATTCAACTAGCCACCTACCCCCACTGTTTTGCCATCAGCAACAAGTGCCGATTCTAATACCCTTCTAATCTGGGTCAATCAGATCTTCACATTTATGCAGCTGAAGACACGACTTAAGTGACCAGCAGGTTATTGCTCTTATGGAAAACTTCAAATCACAGTAGGATAGAGTGATGTGGGAAACACATTTTATCAAAAGTCTCTGAAATTTAGACCTCTTCTGAACAGAGATCATTCTTATCAAAGCTATTTTCTATACTTTTGTGGAATCTTGAAATGTAAACTATAGTTTTGTATTGCTATAATGTAATCAATGCATAGATGATGCATTTATGGAGTCTATATACCCAAAAGAAATAAGCTTTACTTCTGGCTTTCTTTGCAAACTTCCACTGACTTAAAAAATGAAACAATTAACCTCTTGAGGACTGCAGGGCTAAACCCCCCTAGTGACCAGGCAATTTTTAGTTTAAAAGGCCACTGCAGCTTTAAGGCCAAGCTGCAGGGCCGCACAACACAGCACACGAGTGATCCCCCCCCCCTTTTCTCCCCACCAACAGAGCTCTCTGTTGGTGGGGTCTGATCGCTCCCCCCATGTGTTTTTTTTTTTTAATAAATATTTTTGTTTGTGTTTTTTAAAAAAAAACAACTGTTCCATTAAACCCCTTCCCTCCCTCCCTCGCTTCCTCCCCCCCAGCCAGCCAATCATGGCGATCAGCTCTCATAGGCTTTACCCTATGAGAGCCGATCGCTCTCTTGTCCCCCAGGGGGACAGCCGTGTCACACGGCTGTCCCCAGTGCAGCGCTGCTGCTGATCGCAGCGCTGCACAGAGTAAATAGACGGCGATCACGCCGTCTAACAGTCTCCCGAGCGGCAATAGCCGCTCGGAGACTGAAGGCGGGGCGGAGCTCCGCCCCCCAAGCAGGAGATGCGCGCGCAGCCTGCGCGCGATCTTCTGCAAAACAGAGCCCCAGGACTTTACGCCAATTGGCGTTAGGCGGTCCTGGGGCTGCCGCCGCGGCCACGCCTACTGCCGTGACGCGGTCGGCAAGAGGTTAAGAGCAGTTTCAGACTGCGGATTGGCGGCAGAGGTGCGGTGTGGCCTGGGGGCTGCACCACACAGCCAAAAACAGGCTTTCAGGGATTACCACATTAGTAATCCCTGTCTGGCAGTCAGCCGAGCAGGAAGTGACACTCACTTCCTGTGGCCGTTGCGATCACGTGCGCGGAAGCGTCTTGCAAAAGATACGCTTCCGCGCATTGCAACGTGTAAAAACTGCGTCGGGTTTTCACATGCATCATAACTTCCGGTCTGCCGCACGTCGACGTCGACCGTATATCTTTCCGAGCGTTAGTGATGCAGTCAAAACATCACATCCATCGCATCGCGCCATACCACCGAAGTATGAAAGTTTCCATAGACTTTCATTGCCCTGTGGTGGGTGCGGTAAAATTACCGCACTGCACCACCCCAGTGTGAAAGGGCCCTAAAGCCTGTGGGAAATCTCTCCAATCTTCTTACAACCCACTGTACCAGCACAGGGTCCATCTAAGCATATTCAATGAGTAAAGTTTGGGCAGGCCCAGTAGAATGAAGGCGCTCATGCAGTTTTTTTCCTATGTGCAAGAGTGCTTCATTAAGGTCCTGTTTCCATTACATGCTACATAGCCGCATCGCACCACAGGTGTCCGAAAACCATTGCGTGCGGAGAGATCCAAGAATCTGCAGCATGCTGCAGATTCTCACACAGCCGCATCCGCCCACCGCCCCCTTCATAGATTTCCGCATCTCCCGATGCGGAAGTGACGCGAACAGCAACGGAAGTGATGTGATGAGGCTAGCCACTCGTGTCACTTCAGTGTAAATAACGGACCCTAAACTGGGTGTGCCTGGACCTTACTCACACATGCCCAGTATGGAGATGCTTGTCCTTGGAGGGGATCATGGCTACAGAAAGGAGAGGGTTCTGAGTGTCAATGCAGGGCTATTAGAGGTTCTGGGGAGTATCCGGACCATTCAGGAGCTTTAAACTACTGAGGTATGTATCCAGTTTATAATTTCTTCAGGGCTACAGGTTTGGTTTGGCCAAGTAGATGTTGGTTAATTAACCAGCTACCAGCTAATTGACCACCAGCTAGGTAATGGGCTTGATTGGCTGAGTTCAGGGTCAGTGGAAATGTGCATGAAAAGTCAGAATGGACACTCATCTCCAGGCCCGGTTTTACATCACATGAGCCTGTAGGCAAAAATGTCCTCGCACCCTAGACTTCACCCTCCATGAGCCTACAAATCCTGCCGCACTGCACCACAAGTGTGCTGGCTTGCCCAGCTGTCATTTCTCCCTTACTTCCCTTGCCCATCATAGCTACAGATATCCTTAGCGTTAGGTAGCCAGCAGTACCCTCAGTATTAAGTAGCTAATGGTGCCCCCGACTGAAGGGAGATCTTGTCAGTGGAATGCTGAGAGCTGGGTGAGTAACCTCTCACTTACACTCTCATCAGGACTCTGCATAGGGAAGGAGGGAGGCACTAGGGGAGGGGTGAGCTGCCTTATCATCATCAGGCGCCTGTAGGCACATGTCTACAGTGCCTTATGGTAAATCTGGCCCTGCTCATCTCTAATGTCCAGTGTGTGTAGATTCGGAACTGCTAATGCACTCTGTTCATGTTACTGTTGCCAATCCAGACTTATAATTGAGGAGGATGTGAATTTTGCCTCCCATTCTCCTTATACCTCATGGCAACTGTGTTGGATGCTCTGTAGGTTTATTCTGCAATGGACCGCTATTCTTAGAAATGACATCTAAGCCTACTGTCTTCTAGCAAAACATGTCAAAATTCCAGTTTGTTTTGTGATTTCTCCTCCCATCCGTTTCCAGGGCCTTTGAAAAGTCTCCTGCACACAAATAACAATATTGCCTTTGATCTGTTAAGAACATGTCGCCAGCAGTTATAAAGTTACGTTTTATTGCTTCCATTTTTGTTCATGCGCTCCTAAAAGCTTTTCTCATGGATGTCTCTCAGAATAAATAATAAAAATGAACTCTTCATAACCACATGTAGCGGAAGATATTTTGACATTTTCTGATAAAGTTATTTTTGCAATTTTTTTTAAAAGCAGCACTGTAGGAAAAATGGCAGTAAATGTGTTGGTGTATTCTTCTCACAATTATAGAATGAATATACAGTGTGAGCAAGCTACCCCTCAATTAAGCAGTGCAATAAAGAGAACAAAAATCAATATGAGGGTTTAAAGGCCCATAAATAACCATAAAGTAATATAAAATATAGTTTTTAATTACAATCATTAAGCATAAAACAGGTGTGTCAGCCGACACAATAGAAATCCATAGGTCACGTGTTAATGTCAATAGAGGCCTAACGCACATTTAACAATAGCTTATTCAGAGGCATAATGTTGTGATTTTGATAGATTGTGACATAGGATATTTAAAAGCCTAATATGTGGATTGTAGTGCACATGCCCAGCCTGGATGTTCCAGGTGTCCTTTCCATCTAGTTAGCCTAGTGTTAAAGGGTCAGCAGAATCCTAGGCATAGTAACTGGAGTGGTTATTTGCAGATGAAGCAATCAAACAACAAAAACCGGGTCTCTACCTGGATTTTAGGCCAACTGGCCAATTTTATTGTTACTAACACAGTGCAAAGCAATAAAATTGGCCAGCCAGCCTAAAATCCAGGTAGAGACCCGGTCTTTTTGTTGTTGGACTGAAGCTACACCCTAGGTGGATATGGGTGGTGACTGGTTGACTCCCTGGTGCTATTGATGATCTGGTTGCAGCATTGAGTTATTGCATATTACTTTAGATGAAGCAAAACAGCCACACTGTCACTTAAACCAGGACCATCCTGTGCTGACATACCATGTGCTGTCACTGTCCTGCTATGAAGAGTAAGTACAGTGGAGGGTAATATCTAAACTGTCCTGTGTCTGTCTCTCTCCCTTCTTCTTCCTTCTACAGTGTACTCAAGTCTCCTGTATCTCCTTGTTGGACCTCTTCTCTGTTCCCTACAGGCATGTGTGCACTGACATAACTGCTGGTGGGGGAATAGGGTGGTGCAAATGCTCAATCTGCTATGCTATAGCTGGGGATCATGGGGTAATAAGCACTGTTGTGGGGGTGTGGACACTGAGGAAAGAATAAGGAGGTGGGCTGGAAAGACAGATGAGATATTTTGCTTGGTATCACCTGTCTGATGCTGACAGTTAGTGCACACCACAGCCACACACCCTACAGTGATGCCACTGAAAGGGGGTAAACTTGGGGGGGGGGGGGCTATGGGCTTTGGGATCCTGGGCAATTGCCCACTTTGGCCTAATGGAAGCACTGTATTTGACTCAGAGGAAGATGCAACAGTATATAAGACATAAGTCATAGAAGCAGACATAAGCCATAGAGGCAGACATAAGCCATTAGGGCAGACATAAGCCATTAGGGAAGACATAAGTCATAGAGGCAGACATAAGCCATAGAGGCATACATAATTCATACAGGCAGACATAAGCCATAGGGGCAAACATAAGTCATACGAGAAAACATAAGGCATAGGAGGAGATATAAGTCATATGAGAAGACATAAGGCATAGGGGCAGACATAAGCCGTTGAGGCAGACATAAGCTGTTGGGGAAAACATAAGTCATAAGGGTAGATATAAGCCATTGGGGCAGACATAAGTTGTAAGGGCCATGGGGCAGACATAAGCCATAGGGGCCATGGGGCATACATAAGCTGTTGGGGCAGACATAAGTCATAGGGGCAGTCATAACCCATTGGGGCAGACATAAGCCTTAGAGGCCATGAGGCAAAAACTAGCCATAGAGGCAGACATCAGTCATAGGGGCAGACATAAGCCATAGAGTCAGACATAAGTCATAGGGGCAGACATAAGTCATAGGGGCACACATAAACTGTTTGAGCAGACATAACTAATTGGGGCAGACATAAGTCATAGGGGCACACATAAGCTGTTTGAGCAGACATAACTCATTGGGGCAGACATAAGTCATAGGGGCACACATAAGCTGTTTGAGCAGACATAACTCATTGGGGCAGACATAAGTCATATGGGCAGACATAAGCTTTGGGGGAGACACACTCCTAAAAGGCACTGAATATAAGAAAACCTATTTATTTCATTTTAAGCGATACCAGTTTCCTGGCTATCCTGCTGATCATCTGCCTCCTCTAATAATGCTTTTAGCCATAGACCCTGAACAAGTATGTGACAGATCAAGTTTTTCTGACATTGTCAGATCTGACAAGATTAGCTGCATGCTTGTTTTTAGTGTTATTCTGACACTACTGCAGCCATATAGATCAGCAAGGCTGCCAGGCAACTGGTATTGTTTAAAAGGAAATATGGCAGCCTCCATATACTTCTTGTTTCAGGTTCCCTTTAAAACCTCGCTCCGATTCTGGAATAGGATTATCCCCATTGGAGATTGCCTAACATATTATCACTGTAACATTTTATTTGAGTACCCAGGGAGAATATCAGAAGCTTGTCCTTGTAACAAGACACACTGTGGAAAGCACACATCTTGTGCTATAAATTATACATTGCATTGACATATTCTCTTCTGAGTCAATAAAAGAATACAAGAAAATGGGTTTTTAAAGATATTCTTAAGAAATGGATCTCCTGGGATCTCTAAATGTCATCAATAATTCTCTAGAGTGACACATTAATGACATGTAAATAAAACATTGTGATAGTCAGAGCTCATTTAAGACTGACATTGAATTTAAGCAGCTTTCACTTTCTGGTTATTTTAAGGGCTTCCCAAGCAAAGATAAAATGTTACCAGCTACAGCACTTCCAACTCGTGAGTGTATCAGAAAGCAGGCCTGAACAAATATAGATGTGTTGTTGGTAACAGTGAGATGCAGAGGACACAAGTAACTGGAAGATACAAAAGTAAAGATGTTGTTTTTTTTTACTTTTTATATTTTTTAAGTTTAATATTAAAATACACATTATTTCGCAAACTCGAACTCTTACAAATACACATAATTTGTTCTTCTGTTCTTTTTTCCTATCGCTGCCTGGTGGTGATGTTGGGGCATACACACTAACCAGCAATAATGTTGTAGGGGCAGATAGTGCACAGAAATGTGACCAGTGCTTATGCCACTGATGTCTTTCACATTGCACAATTAGGGAGACCCGTGTTATGTTATCTAGATCAGGGTTTCTCAACACGTGGTACGCGTACCCCTGGGGGTACGCAAGACCACGGCAGGGGGTTCGCATCGTTCTCTCCCCATTGTCTAAAGCTACATTGAAATATTCGTAGCACTAGCAGTCTCAGTCTCCCTGTTCCTCCGTGCACAGCACTAGAGATGCAGGCATGTGGCCCCGCCCCTTCCCCCGACAGGCAGACTCGCAGTGAAGTTCCAGGCTTGTTCCAGCCCTCTGCTTTGCCTTCTCTGCATCAGCGGCTGGTCTGCAGTGGTATGTTAATGACAGGACATGTTTGTAGTGCGGAGAGTTGCTATGAGAAGTGTATGTATTGTTGTTTTTGCCTTCTGGTCCACTCTTTTTCTGGGAGTCAGTACTTTGTAGTATGACCCAGTACAGTATATATATATATAAAGTTCCATCTCCAGAGATCAAAGCTGCTGCTCTCATCTGTCACTGCCTTATCTCTGTGCCTCTCCTTCTCTGCCATAAACCCCCCTCCTCGAGATTCCTGTTTACACACTGGACACACAGACAGGACCTCAGCAGTGCAGACACATGCTGGAATGAGATCTTGTATTGTCCTTTCCAAAAATATTCATCCAGGCAATCCACAAAATACACATTCTGATGTAATAAGTTGGATGCAGTCAGAGCTCCAAGCATTTTTCTGAGGGACAGTCTGTCTTTGGAGGACCCAATCCTTCTTTATTCCTTTCAGGACTGATGTACATTTTCTACTGAAAAATGTGTTAAAAGTAATTCTGAGACTTAAAGGAGTTATCAGGCATTCCAAAAGAAAATAAGTGGGACTTACCCGGGGCTTCCTCCAGCCCCAAGTTCCCAGCATGTCCCTCACCACAGCTCTGCCTGCAGCCGTTCGCCGCAGCTCGCTCCTGGTCCCCGGCGCAGGTCGGCCTGACATCATTACCGCTGACCGGGAGGCAGAGGCGTCGAATGGCTGAAGGGAGAGCTGTGGCGAGGGACATGCTGGGAGCTTGGGGCTGGAGGAAGCCCTGGGTAAGTAGCACTTATTTTCTTTTGGAATGCCTGATAACTCTTTAATGGGAAGAAAATATTTTTTACTTCCCTGGGTCTTCCTCCAGTCTCCTGTAGGGTCCCTCACCATCCTTCTGGTCCCCTCTATTGTGCTCCAGTGAAGAACGCGATCCAGCTGGGTCATGGACTACTGCACATGCATGGTCCAAGCTGAAGTGCGATAGGAGAGTGCACACAGAGGCCAGAAGCTTTCTGCACAAGGGCAGGTACAGTCTTAATGAACTGTGCACAGCAGTCACAGGAGCGCAAATATTTCTTGCGTGTAGCCCGGACTCAGCTTAGTCATGGACTTTACAGTGCTGTCAGCAGCAAAATGGTAGGTCCCAGCCTCAGTCAGCACCCTCACCTGTCTCTCACCACCCATCACCCTCTACTAGCACACTCACTATCCATCACCCTCTGCCAGCCGCAGCCAGCACATTTACCTGTTCCTCACCACCCATAAGCCTCAGCCAGTACCCTCACCTGTCTCTCACCACCCATCACCCTCTGCCAGCCACCTCACCTGTCTCTGATCACCCTCACCAGTCTCTCCCCATCCAGCACCCTCAGCCAGACTCACCCAGCACCCTTATCCTCCCAAGCATGTGTGTTTGTTTTCATCATATAGCTTGCGCAGTCGCTGGGGGTACTTCGGGGAGACGGAGTAGCAACAAGGGGTACTTGGTTTAAAAAAGTTGAGAAACACTGATCTAGATAACACCCGCATTGCTAATGTAGCACAAATTATGCTTTCTGAGCCATATGCAATTTACTTTTGCACCTAAGTTTTCTCCTGGGTGATATTTTTAAATGTGTTAATAAAATGCTTTTTAGGCCACCGGAAAGCAAGAAAATACTCAAAATAATTTTTATATTAATTTTTCACCTACTTTTTAGTACCTTTTTAGATGAAAAGTGCTGGAAAGTTATTTTAAATCGAAGATGAAAAATTATCTTCTAGGAGAAAACTCAGGTGAAAAAGTGAATTGCATATGGGCCCCTATGTGGACTTTACCTAGGTAAGGCCATGCTAATTGCGTAACTCCCACTATGCCAGTGATGTAAGTTCTTGTAAACTGGGCATGGCGATTTTACTGCTGGTTAGTGGACATGCCCCAGAAAAAAAACATTTTGAGTAGGAGGCCGTACTGGTTTAGTGTAAAAAAGTATTTAACATTACAAAAATATGACTCTATTATTACACATCAGGCTATAAGAAACAAGCATTCAAGCAGGCATGCTCGGATTGAGAGCTAGGGCTGTGCAACCAGGTAATAAGTACACAAGCTGAGCAGGTAGGTTTGATGTAAGTTGACCCATCTCGTACAGTGCAGTGTAGTGCCAGTGACTGGTCGCACTAACAGAGTGACTTTCAACACCAGAACCAGTAGTCACAAAAGTGGATGCCAGTCCATCAGTGGCGGCTCCAGGAATTTCTTTTAGGGGGTGCTATGCAGGTGCTGGACCAATTTTCGGTGGAGCCGACGACCTGCAGCGCGCGAAGCGCGCTGCATCAAAAAACGGGTGTTGCTACAACCTGCGGCGCGCAAAGCGCGCCGTGGTGAATAAATGGACGTGGTCATGACCGGATGAGGGCGGGGCTAACTGTAATTTAAAGTGAACCCAGGGTGAGAGTGATATGGTGGCTGCCATATTTATTTCCTTTTAAACAATTCTAGTTGCCTGGCAGCCCTGCTGATCTATTGGCTGCAGTAGTGAACTGAATTACACCAGAAACAAGCATGCAGCTAATCTTGTCAGTTCTGACAATATTGTCAGAAACCCCTGACCTGCTGCATGCTTGTTCAGGGTCTATGGTTGAAAGAATTAGAGGCAGAGGACCAACACAGCAGCCAGGCAGCTGGTATTACTTAAAAAGAGATAAATATGGCAGCCTCAATATTATTCTTACCTCGGGTTCCCTTTAAAAGTGCAACGCAAAGACAGAGGCCCCAAGTTTTGGTGACCCTTTCCCCAGAAAATTCACATAATTGTGCAGGTTTTCTCAAGAAAATACACGTAATGTGAGCAGATTTGAACAAAAAACAAGTTCAATGACCCCAATATGCACAATCGTTATCAGATATGACCCCAATATGCACAATCGTTATCAGATATGACCCCAATATGATATGCACAATCGTTATCAGATATGACCACAATATGCAAAATCGTTATCAGATATGACCCCAATATGCACAATCGTTATCAGATATGACCCCAATATGCACAATCGTTATCAGATATGACCCCAATATGCACAATCCGTATCAGATATGACCCCAATATGCACAATCCTTATCAGATATGACCCCAATATGCACAACCGTTATCAGATATGACCCTAATATGCACAACCGTTATCAGATATGACCCCAATATGCACAACCGTTATCAGATATGACCCCAATATGCACAACCGTTATCAGATATGACCCCAATATGCACAACCGTTATCAGATATGACCCCGATATGCACAATCCTTATCAGATATGACCCAAATATGCACAATCCTTATCAGATCTGACCCCAATATGCACAATCCTTATCAGATCTGACCACAATCAGCAGCACCACCTGAAAAAGAAAAGAAAAACCCATTTACTCACCTAGTCAGAAGATCTCCTGTTCCGACCTCCTCCTCTTCCAACCTCCTTGTGGAGCGCAGCTCAGCTCCCACGATCCTCTTCCTTCCTGCAGCAGCCTGCATTACCGGCGAGCAGGGTTACAGCAAAATGGCCGCCTGAAGCCCTGCACTGCAGACTCCAAGTCTGCAGAGCAGGGCTTCGGGCGGCCATCTTACCGTAGCCCTGCCTGCTGCTCCGGGCTGCTGCTGTGAATTGACTTGGCGTCTCTTAGACGCCTGAAGTCAGTTCACGCCAGGGGGTGCTTTGGGGGTGCTTGGACAAATTTAGGGGGTGCTTGAGCACCCCCAAGCACCCCCCTGGCGCCGCCACTGCAGTCCATTCAACGATCACAGTGCGGTTCCCAGCTGTGGTCAGCTATTACAGAGTGGGCCTTAGCCACAGTGCAGCTCTTTGGTCACAGAGCAACCCCCATCTCAGGCAGTGGTCACAGAAGTATCATCCATTCCCAGTCAGAGCATAACTCCACTTCCTTTCAGTGAACACAGTGCTGCCCCCTGGCACAGTCCAGCCAGTGGTCACTGACCCTGAGCTCAGTCACTGGTCATAGAAAAACCCTCTTTCAGTTAGTAGCCACAGGGAAGTCCCTGAACCCAGTCAACCTGGGATACACTTTTGGAGGCCTTTGGAAAGATGTGACATGCGTTGGAGGCCACTGGAAAAAGCAGGACTCTCTAGCAACCTGAGACATAATATAAAACTTAGACACAGAAAATGGGAGCACATGTATAATGGGTACTGGTAGGAGGAAAAGAAGAGAGGATGAGGAAGACAGTGGGAACCGTTTACCTAGTAGGGGGCTCTAAAAAAAATTTCATGACCCAGTTCATAACTCTAATGCTCAAACCCATTAAAAATGAGGTAGCCGAATTTTCTTTAATGTGTCTACTTGGCATACCTGGACTTCTATAAGGATAAGCAACATTACATCTAACATACAGTATATAGTATGACATTTAAAGTGGATCCGAGACAAACTTTTTCTGCCCCTTACATATAGTGTATTGAGCATTCTTCCCACCAAAATACTTTTATTTTATTTTATTTATTACTTAATTGCATGTAAATGAATGTATCCACACCCCAGTTCCTCCAGCGCCTAGGCATTTGTCCCATGCTGCAAGTGCTTATGGGAGCTCAGCCTGGGGAGGAGGAGGTACGATATTTCAGAGGCAAGGGGGCAGAAAGGGGAGGAGAGAGGAGGAGAGGGGAGTGGAATTTTTACAGGCTGAGGGGTGGAGATGCAGAGTGGCTTGCCTGTGTAATAATGACAAGCAGGATATGGCTGCTCTCATTGTATCGAATGAAGAAATAATCATATACTATTGAAGCTGTTTGCAGCTAGATTTACTGTGTAAACCATTTCAGCTTTAGATAAGATATATAGACAAGTTACTTGCTATAGTTAGTTATTCATCTTGGATCCGCTTTAACATATAAATTATACCTCTCAGCTGACAGATATTGTATGTATCTGAGCTGTATAATTTTTTTTTTCTTATGTAGAAAAAATCCCTTACTCACTGAAATACCAGAAAACAGCTGCATTTCCTAATACATTGTTAATTATCAAACATATTTTTAACTTATTTATTTATTTTAATGTTTGATCAGTCAGTTGAATCCTTCATGGGTTAATCATTCATTAAAATGTACAAGAGAATTGCAGCAAACAAACGATCTTACAAAGGGCAGAGTTCCATGTGTGTTTAATGCAATCACACAGTATTCTTTAACATAAAACAATGCACTAAAATGAGCTGAGAAAATTGCCTCTGGTGAGTGGCTGGCATCCTGCCACCACCGTCTGCTGTCTGAACTCTAATGTTATGCCATTTTGTCGAAAGCCCCTTTCTCTGGATTTAATAAACAAGAAGGAAGTATCTTTTTCATTCTATGAAGCCGTGTATAATCAGGACTATCTCCACTGCAGAGCGCAACTCTCCAGTAAAACTTTGCAAAGTGACACACAATTGCTAGTCTGGCACCCTGACATCTCATTAACTTCACTCTCACAAATATTGTTTCACATGTGGACAAAGTAGGAGAAGGTTGGAACTTCTGTCAGGTCTCAATGCAGACTTCATGGACATTCCCTTTCATCATCTGATCAGTGTGTTCATCAACTGCTGTTCTTTTTCGACCTAGTAAATATCCCCCTTTGTCATATGTGGCAGACTGTGTGAGTTGTACATCTTTTACACTTTTATGAAGTGAAAACAGTGACATTTAGTTCTGTGACATTTTGGATTTCCAATATCATTATTTCAAATGTTGTCAGCATCATTCCATCATTTTCGTCATTGCATCCCCATCACTATTTTATCAGTTTTATGTATACATCTCCCTTATCTGCCATGGAAGTCCAGCACAGACAATAGAGGGTAACAAAAATATATAAGTAATTAGTGTAGAGTACAACTAGATACATACATGTAATAAAGGTTCCTGGAAAAAAGGGTGCCGGGGCTTGCCGCTAGTAGAATAACCGTACATTTACTAATATTCTACTACTTTCTTGTGATAGTAAAATATAGGTTATATTTCCAATATTTTCTTATATCCTAACCGTACTCTGACACAGAACGCTCTCTCTACTGATTCCTACCCTGAATACCTCCCTGGTGGTGCCTGACACTAATACCTCCCTGGAGATGCCTAACTCTAACACCCTCCCTGGTGGTGCCTAAACCTAAAAACCTTCCCTGTGGCACATAAACCTTAAAGGGGAATGAAACCTAGCATTTCTTCTTTGCTCTAAAAGATTATTTACAGCATATTATATACTACCACCATTTTTTTTTTACTAGAATAGCATTCAACTAGTTAAACACAGGACATACATGTTCCCTGCAGAGCAAGCTGGACGCACCAGAACTGGAGATAATGTTATCTTATGTTTACATTCCTCACTTGATACAATTAAGTAAATGCTTCTCTGAAAGTGCAGTCACTCCTGAACATAGTCAGACACTCAGAAAGCATTTCTGCTCAAAATTCAAGATGAATAAACCAGTTAAGAATAAAATGCAAAGGCAGCTCTCAGAGCAAAACAACTGTACTTTTGGGAACTTGTAATTTCTAAATGAATAATAATACTTATGCACAAAAGCAAATATGATAACTGTATGGCATAAAAATAGTAGGAAAACATGTTTTTATTGAATATTATGTCAAGGTTTTATACCGCTTCAACTCCCCCACCGCAAAACAGTGATTAGTGACAATGGATGGAATTTTGGGCACCCAGAAATTGCAGCTTCATGGCCGCTATTTATATCTGCAATTTGCAATTTCCAGGCACCCAAATTTCCCTTTATTGCCTCTCAGTGAGAGTCCACTGCATGCTGACTCAAGTCTGACTGAAGAAAAAAATGTCATGTACATACCTGAACTCTGACACTGATAAAAAAACAACAGCCTAGTTCTCTGTAGGCTTCTGACCAGGGTTGCCAAATCATCCCTTTAAACACTGACACATCTTAGTTATGCAGGTTCTGGACCCCTTACACACAACCAGTGCCTAAACTGCATCCACCTAGCCACAAAACCCATATAATTCATATGTTCAGTTTATGCTTAAAGAATACTTTTTCTACTGGATAGTGACTGTTTGGGTCTGCTCGGGGAGATAAGTCCACCGCTACCTCCCTTTTAAAACTGTTTTTAAGCTGTTTTATTGTAATCTGGCCCCTCTGATCAAAAAAAACGTAAAGAGTACCCGAGGCAGACTGAGTTTAGATTATAGGACACAGAGGCATGTTCTCTGCCCAATGGCATGCCTCTGTGTCCTTCTGGTGCAGTTGTCAGTCCCCCCTGGGCTCTGCTGTTCCCTCTCAAAGCTAGCGACAGGCTAGCGGCAATCTGACTGTCGCTAGCCTCCTTTTGCCCTGCCAGTCACCAATCACCTGTTCCCTCTGCCTTGCTCCCCCGCCCCACTCCCCACCTCCACCAACTTGCTCCCCTGCATCCGTCACCTCAATCCCCCGCCTCCTCCAATCATCAGCTAAGCCATGACCCAGGAAGTACTTCCGAGTCGCGGCCATCTTGGATTCTTCTTCCGGTGATCAGAGGATTAACGGGCAGCAGATGATGAATGGGGGCCACAGAGAGCAGCATGGATCGGCACAGATTCATCCTGGAGGCGGCGTGGAGCAGGTAGTATGTTTTCTTTTATGCTGCCTTGGGTTCTCTTTAATATCTTTAGTCCACCTGTTGTGCATGGATGTTACCGCCATCCTTTTCACATCTAATCTCCCCACCTGCCATTACAGTGGTAGCCTTAGTGGCAACCCACCTTTGTGAGTACCGTTTCATTTACACAAAGACTTTATCCACTATACCAGTGATCTGCAAACTTGGCTCTCCAGCTGTTAAGGAACTACAAGTCCCACAATGCATTGCGGGAGTCTGAGAGCCACAGTCATGATTCATAAAGGCAAATGCATTGTGAGACTAGTAGTTCGTTAACAGGTGGAGAGCCAAGTTTTCAGATCACTGCACTATACTAATATATTACACTATCTTGGGCTCTCCATTTCTCATTTGTATCTTCCAGTACCATTATAGCATCAATGAAGAGCTAACACAAAAACTGTAGGAGGGTTCTAAGTGGTGCAGTTGCATTCTCAACACTCCCTACAGTTGCACCACTCTGTTTCAAGAGTTAATTTCACCCCAGCACTTTCATTTACCAGAATTGTATAAATAACACAAACAATGCCCAGAGAAATCCAGTTGTAAGCTATCACTGTAATTAACTTATATATTGTCATAAAGAATGACAAGGTTAAAATGCATGATATAGAGTTTTACTTAATATTTCACAAAGTGTGCAATTACTTCACTAAACATTTTGTTATGTATAAGCACAGCCTAATTACACCTATTTGTTCCTTAAAGTACTAATCACAGAGAAGCTGAAGCTGCAGGTATATTTCTTGTGTGGGCCTTCAATGCCGTAGCTATTTTTATAAGGCTGGCTGGCTGGCTGGCAATGTCATTGTACAAGTCTGCAAATGATAAGGTTTCTAGCAGTATGGGAAAAGCAAATGTTATCTACCAACTTTGACTTTCTTTTTGAGAATCCGTGTTATTTATAATAATGGGAGCACAGAGCTGTCTTTTATGATTAGAGGAGATGCCACATCTCCCGGTTTGAATGACAAATCTGGTCAGCTTAAGCTGGATGGTCCTATCACCCACAAATGACACATCTGATAATGATGGGAGACAGGTCTCAACGTCAAAACAAAACAAAAAGGTTTCTCTTTGCTTTTTCCGAGATGAATAAAAAGAAAAAAAGAAGCCTAAAGTGGATTTTAATGACGTTTACCTAAAAATGGCATTCTTAATTAAATAATTGCAGGGCCTGAAATATTTGTACCTGATCTGTTTTGTGCTTTTTTGCATTTTATAGTTTAACATCTGTGTTGCTGCAGGGCTCCTGCTAAAATGTTAATTAGTCCTACTACTCGCGCATCCTGAATCTTTCTGAAACTTTGCTTCCTGTCTCTGCTGTTTGTTATGGTACATTCAAACAGCCTCAGAACTGGCGAGATTAGTGTCCCATGATTATGTTTTACTAAAGTAACAAGCACTAGAATGTATCTAGCCGCTGGTTATATCCTTAGTCTCTTGTACGGGGCGTAATTCACTTCACAGAACCCAGTCACCCTATGGTCCCCGCAGCTGCTTAAAAGCAGACTTATTCTGCATAATCATCACTTGCAGATTGGTAAAATACATGTTGGGTATGGTGCTGAATCATTAACGATTTTCACATTTTGAAATAAATTAAGCTATAAGCAGAGCTGATAAGAACTGCCCGTAGTGGTGGGTATTATTAATCCACATAAAAGCTAATTGCTAGACGCCTTTCTGTAGGGCATTTGATGGCCCTTGTGTGTTAAGATAAAAATCTTTGTGGATTATTTGTGGAAAATAAACTAACACATCCTCCACATGCTGGTCTTGTAGTCAATATATATTTTTGCTGTAAACACTGTAAACTAAGGGAGCGCGAAACTAAGGGTGAATGAAAAAGCAAAATGTTGCAATCAAAAGTTAAAGTAAAGCTGAAGCTACCTGAAAAATAAAGTTTCATCCTTCCCGGTCCTCTCTCTGTGCCCTCAATCCACTGCTGTCCCCCATTGAAGTTATTCAACCAACTGGTTAAATACGCCTTCGGTAGTCTTCAAGTACCTCAGAAGATAAGCAAGTCTGTACCACGCACACATGCTTGTGCATGAACAGTACGGAGCCGACCATCTTTGGAAGCACTCAGGAACATGAAGCCTTCTCGAGGACTCCCTCCCTGAAGGCACAGGCTTTCAAAGGGGTGGACCAAAGGCATGGATAGAGGGTGGGTAAGGCTCTACGAGATCCAGAACCTTCCCTCTCCGTACGTCAGTATCTAACTTTTTTTGGGGGGTTGCTTCACATTTGCTTTAAAGCAGAACTTCAAGATTTCTGGAATTCAGCTTTACAGAAACTATGTTCTGCGTTCTGTATTCTGTACCAATGTCTGTATTTTATGTATACCATTGTCTGCATTATTATGTACCCCATGTTTGTTTCTTAAAGACTGTACAGTAGTATATGACCACTGCTGTCTTGTACATCCAGGGACATCTAACAGAAGTTCAGATGGGACATATCTTCCTTGGTTAAAGAAATGCAGTGTCTCTCTCCCTGTGGTGTCTTATGGGAAATTAATTAACATAGTTCCACCTATGCTGCAGATCATCTGAATGTTACTGCAGAGGAGAAAAGCAGTCATGTGACCATTGATGTTTCTGAATTACTAATAAGCATTTGCAAACCTTAACTGATTGGAGCAGAAGTTAGCATTACTTAATGACTTAATTTAATCATGACATAGTTTATCTAACCTTTCATAAATGTATAGTTTACTTATTAGGTCTGGTTCCTGGCAGGGTTGCTCGGATAGCCCTGATCACAAATACGAGTGATCACGAGTATGACTCTGTCCACTTCCGAATTGTCTCGTGATCAAGATCATGAGTAGAAAGGGATATCCGACTTGAGTGTGGTTTCGAGTCAAATAACCGCAAGTAATCAGGAATCACAAGTAAAGGAAAGACCTTATAGATTTTGAGAAAATCGATTTTAAAGTTTCAAAGGAAAAAAGTATACATTTAAATGCAGTAAATGACAGTTAATGTAGCAAAACCTGCAAATACCGACTCGTGATCTCGAGTAACTTGTGATCACTAGTCGGGTCACGGGTGCAATCATGAGAGCATTCATGAACGAGAGCCGATCACGGACGATCACGAACTCGTGACCGCAAAAAACAGCTTGTGGTGAGCACCACTGGTTCCTGGTGTTTGATTCTCAATTGCTATTGTAATATTTGTAGAGCCCGGACACTGGTCTTTATTTTAACACTGGACAGTTAGTGGTTTACGTTTTTGTTCAGCAAACCTAGCAGGGCTGGAGTTATACTTTTTGTGCCCCTATGCAAAGTAGGTTGTGGCTTTGCTTCCATGTGCAGCAGCTCCCCTCCTATTCCCTGTACAGCCCTCTCTTTCATGCATTTCATCCATGTACTGTAACCTCTCTCTTTCATTAATAGCTCCCTTGGGCAACAGTTTCCATTTGTCATGTGTTGCTCCCCATTTTCAGCCTCCTCTTTCATATGTAGCAGCTTCTCTTTCATTTTCAGGTGCCCCCTTCAGGCTGCAGCCGCACAAGGCATGGGCCTTTGTGACCTTTCCAGAAATCCGGTCCCAAATTGGAATTCCTAACACCATACTTTCTGCTTGGATTTTGAACAGTCATGTAAGAATAGCCCATGCAAAGTTTTTTTTTTGTTTTACTGTTTCACGTCATCATATTATTCCAATTTTGGGGTCATTGGAAAGAACAAAAAAACCCTAGCTTCTTACTTCCAGGCACCCTACCAGCCCAGGAAGTATTGAAAGAGCTCCCCATGTCCAGTAGCAGTGTCTGAAGAGTGATCACTGGCTGTAGTTTGAATTGTAAAGTAATTTACAACATAGATTGTGTATCATGGATAGATACAATAATTCATGAAACTGTATTGGAAGGGGCTGCACGCATTTTTTAGCAAAACGCGCGGCTGACCCATTCACTACAGTAAATGGGATCAACCACACAACGCATGGAAACACAGATGGCGTGCGATTGTACATGTTGCGCTCCGATCGCACGGCCATCTGCATGTGACAATGTGAACAAGGGCTTACTTTTCATTCCTTCAATAAAGGAGATAATTCTCCAGATCAGGTGTTTTGGAGGCTACAGTTATTATGAGTGTGAAGAGTATGGTAGCCACACTAGTTTTATGACCTTTGCAAGATAGGCACCGAAGCGGTGAGGGTCACCAGGGGTAGGTAAAGGAAAGGGTGTGAACATTACGGGGCCTCATCAAAGTTTTGCTGGCTGGCCCCACGATTTGTAGTTCGGCCCTTAATTGAACGTTTAGATATACTTTGCTTTTTCAACCAAATATAGCTGTGGTGCACCAATCAACTCCATTTCCTCAAATCTCATTTCTATTTATAAGTTGGTTATCTGGCATTTGTTTGGCATAGCAGTGTAAAAAGTCCTATCCACTACACGCTGATCATGGTCCTCCACAGACAGAATGTTGACTGACCTCAGGAAGCAGACCCAACCCAGTTATCCACAACCAGGATAGCATCAGGAGTCCATTCGTTACCCAGAACAGCTCTAAGCAAGTAAAAAGTAAACCATTTCATGGTAGTGTCACTTTAAATCTTCATACGCAGGCATCCTTTTTCGAGAAAAGAAGCAGATATGTCTTAAATGTGATTCGGTATCATAGAAATGATAAGTTAATTTGCTGAAGGCATGTGTTGTGCCTAGTCTACGCTGAGAATGAGAATGTGTTATCCAAAATTGATTATTTTTCTGACTTCAAAGGGTAGAAATATTTGAGACTGTTGAATCTAACAAGCACATTTCCTGAAAAGCTGTTAAAAGAGAAAAAAAAACAAGCTCCATAATTCAGCTGCATTTTGCAAAGAATAAAATCAGTTTATGCCGTTGTCATCATGCAGTTTAAGCCGTGTACAAATTGGCTACTTACATTACTGACACTTGTGGGTTTCTTACCTATCAATGATGTTGGTGGCTAATGTCTCCGATGACCTTTCAGTTCTTCTAAGCAATAGTTATTGCTTTAGCAATTAAAGCGGATTTGAAAGCCTATAAAGCTTAGGGGATGTGATTACATGCCCTGGAGCCCAGCATTACAAATTGGCATTCAGTGGAAATATACGGTCAGCAATACAAAAGCAAGGTTTATACTGTATTTAATTAGGTTTTTTTTTTCAGTGCCATGCACCTTACACTATGTTATTTATCACGGTGCTCAAATATACAGTATAAGTGTACCTTCATTGGTCTTGGGAGCTGTAACGGTCTCCATACATTTATATTCAATCTGACAGATTTTCTAAATTTTGATTGAATCTAATAAATATCTAAGCATGTGTTGAGTTGTTTTGATTGCTTTTGTCAATTTTTACAGCATCAAGTGAAAAACAAAATGATTGGGCTTGTCAGAAATTTTACAGTTACATCCAGTGTGATTTTGGAGAGAGCCTTTAGGAAAGCTGTGCAATACAAGAAAAAAACTATGATGGAAAGATACGTAAATGTTCATAATCAGAGGTTACTTCTGCTGAAAAACACAAGTCGGTAATTTTAGAGCTGTTGGTAGCTGAATTTAGATACAGATTTGACTTTCATGAAAAAGTCATGTTTGGTTTTGAGCCTTGGTTTATAATTTACCAAACCGTCCTCGCTGTTCCTTTACTGTGATGGATGGAGTTGTGTAGACCACAGTCTGGAACATACAAAGCAACATGTACAGATTAATTTTGGCCTTGACCGTGACTGCTTATATGGTTAGCTTTCAATAAATGACAATGATTTGCAGAAAACTCATGGGCAGTGATGTGCTGGTATTTCACACAAAATACATTTGAAAATAATACTTTTTGTTATTTTCACAAAAGCATGCACTTTTTCATACTTTTACAATCATAAAGCAGGCATTACTTGAGTCAGCATGGTGGCATAGTATATAGCACTCTTATAGCACTCTTACCTTGGAGCAATGCATCACAGGGTCAATTCTGGACCAGGATGCTATCTGCATGAAGCATCTACTATATGTTCTCACCATTGGGGATGAGAATATCTCGTGGAAGCTGCCCCAAATTTTGGGTTGTTCCACAAATTTTCAGCAAGCTTATTTGTGAATTCCAGTAAAGTGAATGGGCTGACTTTAAACATTAATATCAAAGCCCAAAGACATGTTAGGACCAGCAAATTTGCTAGGTGTGTGTGGGAGAGTAGTGGCAACAGGGGGAAAAAAGTTTCAAAAGACCATGTGGGATTCCATCAAATTGCAGTTAAAGTGACAGAAGGCAAATAGAAATTTTGTGTGATGGACAAAGTACAAAAGGCAGCAGAAACATGACCATGGACCCAAAAGTGAGACCACATTGCTAGCTTCCTCTTGTATGTGGCTACTGATGATGCAATCAGTAAAAGCCACGCACAAGAGGAAGCGTGTATGGGGAAGCCGGGTGTCTGCAGTACTCATAGTGACATATATCAGATAAGTCGCTGCTGCTACAAATAAGGAGTGGGGCCAGGACATTAGAGGGAGATGGCGGAGGCATTGCGAGGGGAGAGGGGGACACAGGAGGAGAGGAGACACTACACTCATGGGGGGGGGGCAGCATATTAGAGGGCAGGAGATGCTAGACTCACGGGGGGCAGCATATTAGCAGAGGCATGAGAGCGAGTAGAGGCGCATAGGGGCGGGGGACAGGAGGAGATGCTGCACTCACAGGGGGCTAGCAGATTAGAGGGGGTCATAGCAGAGGCCTGGGGGGGACACAGGAGGAAATGTGGCACACAAAAGGTCACATGAGATAGATGGGGCACACAGGAGGGAGACATGGGGCACACAGGATGACACAAGGGGCACACAAAAGGACATATGGGGCACACAGGATACATGGGGAGACATTGGGCACACAGGAGGACACATGGGGCACACAGAAGGACACATGGGTAGACATGGGGGACACAGGAGGACACATGGGGCACACAGAAGGACACATGGGGCACACAGGAGGACACATGGGTAAACATGGGGGACACAGGAGGACACATGGGGCACACAGGAGGACACATGGGGCACACAGAAGGACACATGGGTAGACATGGGGGACACAGGAGGACACATGGGGCACACAGGAGGACACATGGGGCACACAGGAGGACACATGGTTAGACATGAGGGACACAGGAGGACACCATTTTGGGGATAACATGTACAAGACGCTCCTGGAATATGGACACGCCGGGTTTAGTATATATATATATATATATATATATATATAATTTCCCCCTGTTTTTGCCCTCTAAACCTAGGTGCGTCTTATATTCTGTAGTGTCTTATATGGCGGAAAATACGGTAGCATGAACTACATTCCTAGCTGGCAGCATGAACAGGGTGGAGTGAATCAAGAACGCCACCCAGAAGTGTAAATACAAGTTGTGTCAATAAAGTACTGATACTGAAAGGTGATGGCAGCAGGAGAAGGAAGCAGTGGGTCCTGACATGTATTGTGGACTGCATTGCTAGCCAGCAGCTTGACCTGGGTGAAGTGCATTCTGTTTCTCCTACCCTAATGAATGCCCTACCTTAATAAGTCAGCACACTTTCCTTTCTGGAGGTGTTTACGTTCAGTTTGAAAGCCCAAAAGTCCTGTTTAGTCTGCCATTTATGGATATGTATCTCTCTCCCTTGAAGACATAATCTAAATCAGGGGTCAGGAACCCTTTTGGCTGAAAGAGCCATAAATGCCACATATTTTAAAATGTATTTCCTTGAGAGCCATACCATATGTTTCAAACTGGGACAGTGCGACAACATGGTGATGTGTTTACAGTTGATCCGCCGGACAGAGGAAGTGTCAGACACGTCTTCATCTTCTCTTGGATTTGAGCAACATCAGCAATTTCCCAAAGAGCCAGACAGGAGAAATACCGACTAACAGGTTGTACAATTAGCTAGCTTACTTGGGGATTGATTCACTTTGTGGGACAAGATCCCCACACTTTGGCCCAAAAGGCTGCCTGTCAAGTGACAGGCAGCCTTTTGGGCCAATCAAAATGTGGGGATCTTGTCCTACAAAGTCTCTGGCCCTGATAGGATCCAGGGTGGGACAATTGGAGTGGGGAGCTCGAGTAAGTTAGTAGTGCATGCTACAGCAGCAGCATGCCTACTTTGAAAATTGTACTTGCGCTGCCACACTAAGCTGTGCTGCTTTAGCAGTGTAGCTTAGGAAATCAACCCCCACTGATTTGTCAGTGAGCCAGATGTAGCCATCAAAAGAGCCACATCTGGCTCGCGAGCCATAGGTTCCCTACCCCTGATCTAAATCATAATGATTTGGGACAGCCTATGCACTTTGTCTCACATGGTAAACAAGAGTGCATTTGAACCAGAAAACTATTGCAATTTTTTGGGGGTTTGAAGTCAGATCTAATCAGCCAGTAGTTAAAGAGAACCTGAACTGAAAATAAAAAGTAAAAATAACCATACGCAGCTCATACTTACCTCCCGTGTAGTCTACTCCTCAATCTCTTTCTCCTCTCCTGCGTCCCATTTGTCCACTGTGATCAATGACATTCTCTGTCTTCCATTTTGAAAATGGTCATTACCCCATAACAGCTTCTTGGTCAGCACAAAACCAAAATAACCGAAAAGACCAAAATAACCGAGGCAGGCCCCGCCGTAGCATTACTGTTATACTTAATGGGGTACGTAAGTCTGAATTTGGCGTTCCATTGATCACTGAACCCCTAATTGCATCTCACTCCAAGTGCGATGACTAGGAGAGGTAATAGTATTTTATGCTGGGGATTTGAGCTACAGCAGGGTATCCATATATTAGAATGTGATGCAGGTATCGCCCCCAAGGCATTCTACAAAAGGTCATGCGACATTCCAACTTATATCATGGAGGAAAATAAAAAACATTCCATAGTGATTCACCTTGCTAGCAGTAACTATGCTGGAAGCACTGATACATTTAAAGTGTACCAGAGCTGGATTAATTTAAAAAGTTTCATACATACCTGGGGCTTCCTCCAGCCCCATGCGCACAAACCGCTCCCACGTCGCCGTCCTCAGTCTCCTCCCTCTTTAGTAGCGGGTCCCGTCACTTCAGCTAGTCGTGGCCAATCTGACGTAAAAGAAGTGCGCTCTTTGAGTATCTCTCCAGCAGCCGCTGGGAGCAGTCTGTGCGCATAGGACTGGAGGAAGCCCCAGGTATGTATAAAACTTTTAATTTAATCCAGCTCTGGTTTCTTTTAACAATTTATATCAGGGGTGAAGTAAGATTTTACAATGGACAACCATTGATTAAATAACTTATAGTGAACATTGTAAAAATAAGCTTTTTTTATTCAATACGTTACTGTATATACAGTAAAAGTTCCTCTTTAAAGGAAGTCCAGATTGCAGATGTATTTTTAGAAAATAAAACCCAAGTAATTTGGCTACATAATGGAATGATAAGATCTTTAGGAAGATTCTGATGTTGGGGAAAAATTTGGAAAAGGGTAAAAGGGGCAGCTATGATGGATTGATACACATAGCCATGAATACGCCAATGCAAGAGCTCAAAGAAGCAGCAACTAACAGGCAGGCATGATAAAATCCATGAAGTCACACAAATTTGGCCCAAAGGGAGGAAGATAACTGTATTTACATATATGAAGAAATGGATTTGTATACAAATAGAGAGACACTTCACAATCTGTGGCTCTGTCTGCTGTGTCAGATCAAGGGCAGAACCAGCATGCTTGCTGTCCATAGCCACCATCATTCCAGTATCAATAATCATCTCTCCTCTTTTCCTGTTAAACTCTCGACCTTTCCGTTTTCCACTGTTCTGCTGCTTTAAAATAATTGTATCGGTCTTTAGCAGGAACATCAAAGCTACAGAGTTATAGGACCCGGTTGTGCTATGCATAGGAACTTGGCAGTTAACTCACTTAATGCTTCCAAATGCTTTTAAAATATGGTCACTTTTATAGTGTTGAAGCAACAAGGAGAAATTTAAACCAGCCCTTCCTTAAATTACCCTATACAGCATTTCTTAGGAATTTTATCATGAAAACGATCAAATGATTCATACTCCCTTCTATATCAAATGTCTGAACAGGAAAGAAAGCGCAGATTTATTATTTATTTCCGAACAGCTTCAGACAAATGTTCTGAAATTTATTGCACTCAGATAGGAAATAAAAACATGAAACAAAAGTAGCTATACATTAAAAATATATATAAATGTGCATCTTGACAAATAGTATACGCGACACAGAGTTTGTAGAAACAATATCTGTGCAATGGTATGACAAGCGAGCAATATCGTTTTTGTCAACAACCAAATAGCTAACAGGCTATAAAAAGGAAGGAAAATACATGAGCTGCATTGTTTTAGGTGACTTCCAATTGTTTTTTAGTGAAATCAGAAAACTTTCATCACATTTGGCTATGGGATGGTTGTCAAACATACGATAAGGACCCGTCATGACATCATCTATGACTGCCTGGTTCGGCTCTTGCTCAGTAGTAGAAAAGGTGAGACTGCAGCACATGGTCTAATCAGCAGAAATTATAATCTGCTGTAGCTTACCTTACCTGCAAGATCTTTATGTTAGCAGTTGTAGAAAGAGCAACCAAGATTGCTTCTGACCCATCTCTCCCTGCTCACTCCATGCATTCAGGCTGAGATAATGGTCAGTCACAACTAAAACATTTAGACACAGGAACAGCTTCTTTTCTCAGGCTGTAGCCATGCTTAAGGGCCCTTTTCCACTAGGGCGTTTGCGACTGCTTGATCGCAAAACCGCAAACCGTTAGTGATTTTAAAATCGCTACGGTTTGCTTTTTAACATAGGAATCGCGGTAGGTAATTTCCACTACCGCGATTCGTTTTTTACTTGATCGCAATCGCGACGCGGAGCGACTTTTGCCGCGATTTTGCTATGCAGTGCATAGCATAGCAAAATCGCGGCCGCAAACGTCGGGAAATCGCCGGTAAATTTTTAGCTTTTTCGATTCAGCAATCGCTAGCGTTCAGCGTGAACGCTAGCGATTGCTAGTGGAAAAGGGCCCTTATTCAGAACTACGCTATATCTGCTAGGACTTGAAATAACAAAGTTCTCACCCTGTTTACTGCCACTATAACCTATATACTGTCTGTCCTTGTATTGTTTTGTTTGAGTCTGTTAAGCAACTGCCAAGTCAAATTCTTTGTCAATGCAAACTTATTTGGCAAAATAAATTGATTCTGATTCTGACTGTTCACTGTAACTGGTTACTGTGACTAGGCACTAACTGCTAGCGTTTCAAATGCCATTGTGATATGGGCATATGGGCCATTTGACTCTGTTTTGTTTATTTTAGGGCACTGCACATTGGCCCTTATTTACTTTTCTCCTACGTTTTCACCTAGGAGATACTTTTTCATCTTCTGTGTAAAGCGGGATTAAACTCTGACATAAAAAGTCGGAAAACACGTCTTTACTGAAAGTCATTACCCATACAGTTATAATATTTACTTTTGTGCAAGTATTATTGAATTACACGTTCCCAAAGTACATATTACTGCTGCCCTGCTCCATTGCAGGAGCCAGCTGCATTTTGCTCTCGTTGGTGTCCACGGTACCAACCATGACCAATGCCACTACTGCACTGGCGTAACTATTGACCCTGCAGCCCCTGCGAGCGCAGTAGGGCCCGGGGGACTCAAGGGCCCGGCGCCCGTCTGCATATATGGATGAACAAGCAGACGGGCGGCAATCAATACATTTACAGTGAGTCACTTGCCTGTGCCTTGCCCAGTCACACAGTGACGACATGCAGAGGCAGAGCAGCTGCTTGATGCTGCTGCCTCTAATCCCGTCAGACCTCACTGCCCCGCCCCCATCAAGCACGTGGTGGTCGTGGAAGAAGAGCGAAGATGCAGCCAGCCTGGCACCGTGTTGTGACAGCCTGCCTGAGTTGACGTGACTCCAGAGGGAGAGATCGCTGCCTGCAGTCCTACAGAGGGACTCCTGTTGTGTGTAAATATGTTGTTTTTTTTCCTTTCTGCAACGTGCCTGTCACTGCCTTTTATGTTTCTGATTGCTCTGGGGATGAGGGAGAAAGGACAGGGAAAAGAGGTGTGTGTAAAGCAGGGATTTCTCTCTCACTTTTTTAAAGTGAACCTGAACTCTTGCACATGACAGAAGGAAAATATAGAGAAATGCACCCTGAATGTATTTAGGGAGTTTAGTCTGTGTAATCCCCCCTCATCTGTGACTAACCACGAGCTGTAATTTGATTCCTCAGCTGTGTTACCCAGGGCTGCCCTAGACTTTTTGCCGCCTGAGGCAAACTTAGAAAAAATTGCTGCCTCCCCCCCCCTCAAGCCGTGGGTGGGGGCCACCGACCTGAGGTTCGGACCCCCCTTCCCTCACCTGGGTCGCCCGAGCTGCGCTCCCCCTCCAGCTTTAAAAAGTTAAGCAGCCGCTACTAGTAAGGGGCAGCGGGCAGGATTGACTCACCTCTTCCGCGTTCCAGCGTGCGTTCCACTGTCGTCACTTCCTGCAATGCCACCCACTGTATTGTAAGTGGGCGGCATTGCAGGAAGTGACGACATTGCAGGAAGTGACGACAGTGGAGTGCGTGCTGGAACATGGAAGAGGTGAGACATCCCCGCCCGTTGCCTCTTACTAGTAGCGGCTGCTACTTAACTTTTTTAAGCTGGAGGGGGAGCACAGATCGGGGACCCCGGCGAGGGAGGGGGGTCCGACCCCCTCCTCGCCGCTTTGCCCAATACCCTCTTCCTGTCTGCTACCGCCTCCAGGTCGGCGGCCCCCCACACCCACGGACAGGCGGGTGCCGCCCACCCAGTGTGCCGCCTGAGGCATTTGTTTTACCCCGCCTCATGGGCGGACCGGCCCAGGTGTCACCTGACTGCCTGCCGCAGATAAGATACCTTAGTTCTGACACAAATGTAAAAATGACACACTGCGTGTGTATTGGGAATAGTGTAGAAACTTAGCACACCTCCCTTGCCCCTATATCTGTAAAGTGGGTTGTTCCTGAGTCCTGGTTAGCGCAGTCGCAGTATCTCCACGTGAGGACACACGCACTCCTGCCCAAACGGAGTATCGTAGTATTTCCGTGTAAGTGGGCATTGGCGTCGGGTATGTATGCAGGATTGCGTGCATGCTCATTTTACAGATAACAGACATCAGGGCAAGGAAAGTTTCTTCACTACTCCCCTACCCACACAAGGTGTCATTTTTGCAGAGTTGGGACAGGCACTGGAGAAGTGGCAGGAAGTGGGGAATAAGGATGACAGCAGGAATTAGCACTGTTACAGGTGGCTGGATGTGATGGAAACACAGAATATGAACAGACAGAGTTAGGACAGGTGACAGGTGGCTGGGTGTGAGGTTGAGGGAGGCGACAAATGGTAGGATGTGAGGATGAGGCAGGGTGTAGTGCTGGCATAGGTGACAGAGAAGATTAAAAATGTGAGCATGATGCAGGAAACAGTACTATGTCATGTGGCTGGGCAAGAAGATGAAGCAGGAGACAGAGCTGGGAAAGGTGACTGTTTGTCAGGAGGTGGGCTTAGAGGGTTGGAGTCCTGAATTACCTGGGGCTTCTTGCTTCTGCAGTCTATCAGGTTTTTGCTGTAGTTATAATTTTCTCCAGGTTGCTCCTGTCCTTTCTGAAAGATATGGCAACTGTACATCTCCTTAGTCTCACTCCTGTGGCTTGGAGTGTTCTGCACAGGCACAGTCTTTGTGAACTGTGCAAGCGCAGAATGCTCCCATCTGCAAGAGTGCAATCACTGCGCCTGTGTGAGGTCTGGTGCGCCTGTGGAGAACTGTAGAGAGAGGTGTTTGAAGGCTGCCTTATTTATTTCCGTTTAAGCAATACCAGTTACCTGGCTATCCTGCTGATCCTCTACCTCTAATACTATCAGCCATAGCCCCTGAACAAGCATGCTCCAGATCAGGTTTTTCTGACAATTTTGACAGATATCACAAGATTAGCTGCATGCTTGTTTCTGGTGTGATTCAGACACTTCTGCAGCCAAATAGATCAGCAGGGCTGCCAGGCAACTGGTATTGCTAAAAGGAAATAAATATGGCAGCCTCCATATACCTCTCACTACAGTGCTCCTTGAAGAGCCGTGTGGTGTGAAATTCAAGAGTCTCGGGCAGCGATGATGGTCTGGAGGAGGACACAATAAAGCCTCCAGAGGATTCAGAGGCTTCCCTCTTAAATATCAGTTTTTTAGGTCCCAATCTGCCTTGGTTTGAATAAAGCTTCATCTACATGGTACAATTTTACATCAGATAAATGGATCTACTGTATTAGATACTGTAGATCTAATAAGAAATTGCAGCGTGTGTAGACGTCCAAATTGTTTCAGATCAATTCTGCGATACATTTTGCTTTGTTAAGTACCAAAAATCTTTTGCTAACACAAATCTAACGCAATCTGATTGGACCGGATTCAAATTATCTAATAGATACGTCTAATAGATCCGATCTGATGTAAAATTGTACCATGTAGATGACTTTAAACATTTACTTAAGGCTTAGGCTTGTTTCATGGGGTGGGCAAGGTTGTTGTCGAAATTCTGGTTAAACAAAAGAGACTTGGGGGGGTCAGGAGTTGTAAGGGGGGCCCCATCCAAGGTTTTGCAGGGGGGCCCAGTGATTTCCAGTTATGCCCCTGCACTACTGCCAGCATTCTCTTCTGACTGAAACCCCAGAAGGAGCTTCTTAGAATGTCCTGCTCATGAGCATCATCCTGACTCTCATTAGTTCGATGAGAATAAGGAGGAGTCTTATTGGTCCACCCAGTGCACAAATGGGGAGCCCCATACAAAGATGCTTCTGCTGGAGCTCTCAGTAGGAAGAGAATGGCAGCGGCAGCAGGGGAAGTCACGAGGGTTCTGTGGGCAGCGACGAATGGCAGGCGATGGGTGGGACCAGTGATAGTTTTGTTTGTTTGTTTTTTTACTATTAAATAGGTAGGGAGTCAGAACTGACCCTCTTTGCCAATTTAAATGTTGGGTATTTGGGGTTTCCTTAGTAAAGGAGGTCCCCAGACGCCAAAAGCAGCCCATGGGACATAGACAATAGAACCTCTCATCTGTGTGAATTGCATAAGGCTCAGTATGTGTTATCTGCAAGAATTCACAGGCCTACAGTATATGCAATTCCGTTTTTCTCCCAAGTCTAGGTAATGTGTTCAATAAAATGCCGTTCAATCCACCAGCAAGCAAGAAAATACTCAAAATAATTTTGACAATACCTCGTCATCTACTTTTTTTGTACCTTTTTAACTGCAAAATGCTGAAAAGTGTTTAAACAGCAGATGAAAAATCATCTCCTTGGAGAAAACTTAGAAGATAAAGTGAATTGAATAGAATACAGAGGTTCATTGTACAGTTTGCACCTGTGTCATGCATTACTGCATTCCACATGCAAGGCATGATATTGGGAATGTATGGGTAACCTACATAAGTGCCTATATACACATTTTAGTACACTTATGTACATATTTTACATCATCAAAAATGCATACTAAAGGGCATATAAAGACACATTGTGATGCACAAACACATTATTAGAAAGGCATTGTGGCCTGCGGAATACAGAGCAGAACATGCATATTTATATCTATTTCTTTAAATGTATAGGGTCATCAATGCCTAAATAATTTACAACCAGATGATCTACAAATAGACAGCTAAACAAATATAACATACGCATGGGCGTAGGGCTCGTGGTCGCAGCGGTCGCCTTGGCGACCGGGCCCGGCTCCTGAGGAGGCGGGGGAGGGGCCCGGGGGGCCCATCTCCGTTTGGAGGGCCATGCGACCGTGCGCGCTGGTAGGAGGGAGCCGCAGCCGCGAGGAGGGCAGACCGACCTCTCCCTCCCTTCCTCTCCCCGGGCCCCCCCCCCCCCCCTCAAATGCAGAGTGCAGCTCACGGAAGCGCTGTAGGCAGAACTCACCTCCCTGCGTTCCACTCGCCGCTGATCTCCTCTCTGGCTGGCTCTGCATAGATGTTGTTACACACGCAGCTTCCGGCTAAACAGGAAGCTGCGTGTGTAAGCATCTATGCAGAGCCAGCCAGAGAGGAGATCAGCGGCGATTGGATCCAGGGACGGAGGTGAGTTCTGCCTACAGCGCTTCCGTGAGCTGCTCACTCTGCATCTGAGGGGGGGGCCCCGGGGAGAGGAAGGGAGGGAGAGGTCGGGCTGCCCTCCCCGCGGCTGCGGCCCCCCCCTCCATTATGGGGACGGGGCACCTACCTACCTGCTCTATCCTGGGGGGCAGTTACCTAATCTATCCTGGGGGGCACCTACCTAATCTATCCTGGGGGCAGCTACCTAATCTATCCTGGGGGGCAGCTACCTAATCTAACCTAATCCTGGGGGCAGCTACCTAATCTAATGTATACTGGGGGGCACCTACCTAATCTATCCTGGGGGGCAGCTACCTAATCTATTCTGGGGGGCAGCTACCTAATCTAACTTATACTGGGGGGTACCTACCTAATCTATCCTGGGGGCAGCTACCTAATCTATCCTGGGGGGCAGCTACCTAATCCTGGGGGGCAGCTACCTAATCTATCCTGGGGGGCAGCTACCTAATCTATCCTGGGGGGCACCTACCTATTCTAACCTAATCCTGGGGGGCAGCTACCTAATCTATCCTGGGGGGCAGCTACCTAATCTATCCTGGGGGGCAGCTACCTAATCTATCCTGGGGGGCAGCTACCTAATCTAACCTATCCTGGGGGGCAGCTACCTAATCTAACCTATACTGGGGGGCAGCTACCTAATCTATCCTGGGGGGCAGCTACCTAATCTATCCTGGGGGGCAGCTACCTAATCTAACCTATACTGGGGGGCAGCTACCTAATCTATCCTGGGGGGCAGCTACCTAATCTATCCTGGGGGGCAGCTACCTAATCTATCCTGGGGGGCAGCTACCTAATCTATCCTGGGGGGAAGCTACCTAATCTATCCTGGGGGGCAGCTACCTCATCTAACCTATACTAGGGGGCACCAACCTAATCTAATTTATACTGGGGGCACCTACCTATCTAACCTATACTGGGGGCACTTACTTATCTAACCTGTATTGGGGGCACCTAGCTAGCCTATACAGGTGGCAACTAAACTGGCTACCTGTATTGGAGGCACCTACCTAACTAACCTATACTGGGGGCACCTACCTATCTAACCTACGCTGGGGGCAACTATTCTGGCTACATATATTAGAGGCACCCACCTAGCTAACCTGTACTGGGGGCACCTATCTATCTAACTTATACCGGCGGCGCCTGCCTATCTCACCTATACCGGGGGCAACTATACTGGCTTACCTATGCCTGACTACCTATACTGGGGGTACCTATAGCTGGCTATAGGGATTTTGATATGTGTGTGCATCCGTCGGGTGTTGCCGGGGGAGGGGGGGCTGTTGTTGCCGGGGGGGGCCACATCCAGATTCCGCATCGGGGCCCAGAGGTTTGTAGCTACGCCACTGAACATACGGTATACCTGAAATGGGTTCTGTGTGAAATGAGTTCTTCTTCTGCCTACATAGTTCTGTGATTTATCACCAGGTTCTCTGCTAGACACACCCACCACAAAACATAGGCAGCATCCTGATTTGGCTTTCTACCTTGGTGCTTTAACAAGCACAGTTAGTTCAGGAAATGTTGAGGGAACTGTTCAGCCTAGAAATCTCCTAGTTTAGCTTGGAAGACTGCTCTGAGGTCTGGCCTCCAAATTTCAGAAGGATCCCTTTACCAGTTCACAAACTGAGCTGGTTAAAAATCTGTAGCAGAGATGGTCAGTTAGATGCAAATAATTCTGACTTGCATTTAAATTTCATGCAAATTATATGCAGCTTGGAACTTATGCTTCATACACACTTGAGATAAAAGTCTTTGGAAAATGCAAGATCACAGACCAATTTTACCCCCTTCCATGTAGTATGAGAGCCAAACCTACACAGTCTATTCTATGGAGCTGAACTCCCCATCAGACAGAAATCTTTGCAAGATGCTACACACAAAGATGCCCTTACACACTCAAAAGATCATTATCTGCAAAAGATCTGTTCCTGCAAAAGATCCATTCCTGCAAAATGCATTCATAGTCTATGAGATCTGCAGATCCTCATACACACTTGGTTTAACAGACAATCATCTGCAGATCATCTGCAGATCAGATCCACCAGGATGGATCTTCAGATCTGCAGATGATTGCCAGATATGCAGATGAAGTCTGTTAAATCAAGTGTGTATGAGGATCTGCTGATCTCATAGACTATGAATGCATTTTGCAGGAATGGATCTTTTGCAGGAACAGATCTTTTGCAGATACTGATCTTTTGTGTCTGTACAGCGTCTGTGTGTGCAGCATCTTGCAAAGATTTTATCTGATGGGGAGTGCAGCTCCATAGAATAGACTGTGTAGAGTATGGCTCTCATACTACATGGAAGGGGGTAAAATTGGTCTGTGATCTTGCATTTTCCAAAGACTTTTATCTCAAGTGTGTATGAAGCATTAGTCAATCAAATGATCTTTCTGTCAGTTTTGACTGAAACTCTGCATTGCTTCTTTGCTCTAAAATATTACTTACAGTATTAAACCTACGATCACAAAAAAGTTGTAGCAGAACAGCATTCAGTTAAACACAGCACTTTGCTCTGCAGTGGAAAGCCCCTTCAGCTTATGAACCACATCCAAAGAGGAGATAACATTATCTTTTGTTTACATGTCTATGTTTGCTACATTCCTAGCTGAGCTGAGAGCTGAGCTCTCTCTGCTGCAAGCATGCACACAGTTCAGAAGAGCTCACTAGAAGATTTTAATATAGAATTACAGCAAATGAATAACATGCAATGGCAGCTTTCAGAGCAGATAAACTGTGCTTTAGGAACTTGTAATTTGTAAACAGACAATATCACTTGTGCACAAGAGCAAATATGATAACTATGGGTTATAAAAAGTAAGATAACACATTTTTATTAAATGTTATGCCAGCTTTTTTATTCCACTTTAAGCATCTCCAGAAAGCTTTCAGTCATTGGAGTTCAGGATGATCAGGGTTGCATTTGCTTTTAGGCTACCCAAACATCAGTTCACTAATTATGAATTAGAGAACTAAGACATGGCCCTCATTCAATTCACTTTTTTCCCCTAAGTTTTCTTCTGCGAGATTATTTTTTCATCTTCTGTTTTAAATAACTTCTCAGCTGTAATGATCTGCTCAGCTGCCTGTGCAGGCAGGCAGCTTTTTGACCATTGTTCAGGTCTGCATTCTGCAGGTCTCTGGAAGAGAGACCTTTTGACAGTTTTTCAGCTTGCTGTTGCTGAGGAATTTGCATATGTTTGTCATGCAAATTACCTAGCCACATCCCTTGTAGGCCTGCTCTATATATACCATGTGATATCACAGAACTTGGCTGGTCATAAGAGTTAGATCCTGTGTGACACTCGCCGGGAGTGTCAGCCTTGCTCTTTGTTGAAGATTAGCCTAGAGTAATCCCTGGAAACTGCACTGGGCCGGTTTCCTTAGTGCAGTTAGGATTGCTTATCTGTTTTGTTTGTCTGTTGCGATTGTCCTGTCCCAGCGCTGGTCGACAGGAAATCGTTCTGTGTGTCTGGGTGCTAACCGGAACAACGGTTGTTACTGGTAGCCCCTTCTGATCTGTGTCCCTGGATCGCACTAGCATCCTGCGCTAGTGCTGTGGATCCTTCTGTTCTGCTACTCTGTACCTGGATCGCACTAGCATCCTGCGCTAGTGCTGTGGATCCTTCTGTTCTGCTACTCTGTACCTGGATCGCACTAGCATCCTGCGCTAGTGCTGTGGATCCTTCTGTTCTGCTACTCTGTACCTGGATCGCACTAGCATCCTGCGCTAGTGCTGTGGATACTTCTGTTCTGTCTTCCTGGATCACGCTAGCTACTTTCGCTAGTGCTGTGGATCCTATCGTTCGCTTATTCATGTTTTCGTGTGTCTGTCTTGTCTGCTACGAACGCTTGCTGGAGGCTCGGTGAGGTAACCGTTAAGCAAGCGCTCGCGTCCTCTGTTTCATGTTTGTCTGTCGGTGGTTAGTTAGGCGTGTTTGTCTCTATTGTGCTTATCACGTGGAGACCGCGCATAAACGCGTGCTCTGTTGCGAATGAGTGCAGTGTTTGCGTTTAGCTAGCGTTTGTTATTTTCTGTATCTCCTCATTGTATGATTTGCTGTGCCTTTGCTACTCTCGTGCTCTGCCTTGCTGTAAACTTGTGTCACGTCTGGCGATCGCACCTCTCGCAATTGCGTTCCTACTTCGTATCTGTGTGTGCACCGTCTCGGGTTGGCGACTAGTTTGGTGCACACACATACAATCTGTCTCTGTGCTCATTCTCAATCGCCTCTCTTGCGATTGCGTTCCGTCCCTTCGTGCAATTCCTGTCTGGCGTGTGTGGTAGGGCAGAGGAGCTGTTCCTCTGCACTCCACAGCTCCCCCTGTCGACAGGAATTTTCCCTCTACAGGTGCATTGCACCTTTTGCTGGGTTCCCGCAAATTATACGCTTGTGGAGGATTTCCGCAGTGTCAGCGCACGTCTTGTGCGCTGATCACGGAGAGAATTCCACAATCGTTACATCAGCACTCTGCAATTGAAAAAAATAGAAAAAAAAGTAAGTGAACAAGTCCTATCAAATTATCCTGAGTATTTTCTTGCTTGCTGGTGGCTTAAAGATAAACTGAACTAAAAATAAAAAGTCAAAATAACCATACACAGGTCATACATACCTCCTGTGTAGTCTGATCCTCAATCTCTTTCTCCTCTCCTGCGTCCCATTTTTCCACTGTGATCAATGGAATTCTCCATCCTCAATTTTAAAAATGGCGATTACCCCATAACCGCTTCCTGGTCAGCACACTGTTAAACTGTAATATCACCCACTTGAGGCATAAGGAAACATGGACAATACCTTGCACATTCAGTTGTAACTGACAGCTGCTGATATGTAACTGACAGCAACTGGTATATTTCAGTTCTGACAAAATATTGTCAGAACTGAAAGAGATCAATGTAAGAAGAAAATGGTGAGCTTCTGAGAGGAACTGACAGTGAGGTTAGTATGTAATATTCATTTGCAGCTACGTCGTGTGTTTATTTTAACCACCTTGGCGGTAATGACGAGCTCCGTTACCGCCGCGGTGGATTTCTCAGCCCCTGGAGGGTCTTTGTGTCCCGATCGCCGCCGGCCTGCTTTGATCCCCCCCCTGTTTTTTGTGAAAATATCACCTAGAAGAAAACTTAGAAGTGAATTGAATAAAGGCCAAAATACTTTAGGGAAAGCTTTATACTGGAATTGGGTAAGTACTGTATATAAGAACCCTTCCCCCATCCCCATAGAGAAATCTGCTTTAGATTGCATTGCTATTAAAATGAATGTTTTTGTTAATTCATAACAAGACGCATGAGAGGTACAACAGCAACAATTCTCCAATCAACACTTTTAGAAGGTTATTTTCTTCGGCAATCATGAAATGAATAATTACAAATATCAATAAATGCCCATTTACAACAAAGTAACTGACATTTCGGTTTTAATTCCTACTTTATCTAAGGTTTATGTAAATCTGCTTTATTCCGCAGCTGAAAGAGAAATTACTTAGTGTACTTTTTTTTTTTTACTAACGGTT
Organism: Hyperolius riggenbachi; assembly: GCF_040937935.1. Lineage (NCBI taxonomy): Eukaryota > Metazoa > Chordata > Amphibia > Anura > Hyperoliidae > Hyperolius > Hyperolius riggenbachi. The sequence goes on along the minus strand of NC_090646.1, from coordinate 509,112,470 downwards.
TGATCTATGTATTCATCATTCTGTTCATCTATTCCTCCACCTGGCCCCAAACTAGACAGTGACTTGTAACTGAAAACTTACTTAAAGACATTTGAAACAAATGTGTTTTTGCTGTTTTCAATTTCAGCTGCTTATCAGCATTCAGGCTCTGGCATTTTAGCGGCTTTGGATTTAATAAACAAAGAGGATAAGAGCACGCTGCCAGTGGGAATATAATATTATTGTGAAGAATGGTATCCCACTGTTAGATATGCAGCAGTAAGAATATTGATTTCTCCTGTGCTGGCTGTAGGTATGAAGGTTCCTTCTTATACTATTGCCTCACATATGGAAGACATTCTTCCTTTGTGTCTGCTTTTACTTTAATAAAAATGAGATCCTTGGTAAGAATGTCTTTCATCCTATGAAACAATGGAAACACGAACGCTGGTGTCATTCGCAAGCTCTTCTGCAATCATATTTGTGCTCAGATTTTTCTTGGTTGTATCAACTCACAGCTTTATTTAATAAAACAAATCTGTATTCTTAAAGTAGTTTTAACAGACAGACTTATTTATGCTGATTCACTAGAGGCAGAAAAAGTTCACGTATGTGCATACATCAGTTATCCATTATTATCCATACTATGACATTTTTATTAAACTTCAATTGATTGGGTGTCTACGATAAAATCAGTAAAGGATGAAAATGTCTCCTCTAAAGGTGCCCACTAAGGACACAACCTTTTTGCACAATCTTACCAAATGTATGTAGTAGATAGATAAACTGAATGACTATAGTTTGAATGGATAATTTAGGTAGTCCCTTACCCTCTATAGGAAAATCCCTGTGTCCCTGCGTGTGCTGTCTCTGTGTAGCTGGGACCGTGCTTTTTGCTACTGCGCATGTGCGCAGCATGGATCCAGCCTCACAGAGACAGGAGTACAGGGCCAAGTTGCCGGGCGGGGGTGTGAGCGGGCGGCTGGGAGCGCGCGCAGCGGGTGCGCACGTGCACAGTACAGGCGGCAGCGACAAACACAGACCCTAGAGCCCGTTTGCAAATGGGCTTGGGTCTGCTAGTATTACATAAAATGGTAAGATTCTACAAAATAGATTGTTAGTGGGCACCCTTACAGGAGAATTACATAATCTACAATAAAAACGTGTTTCCTACTTTTTATTGCCTAGACAGTTACTTTTGTCCAGAAGTAATGTCATCTGTGTAAAAATGACAAGTCTCCCCAGCTCAGAGAACAGCAGCACTGGAGATGCTATTGCATGAATAAGGGAAACAATTACGTTCATTAAAAAAGCTCTTCATTAAGGAAATGTATTTTACTGCTTACAGAGCTGCTTACTGTTACTGAATGCTGCGCACAGAAACGTCCTGCTGTGTTTGACCATCCTATCAACTGCAATTAGTGATCAAATAGCTATCTGGGGTGCAACTAGCCTCTATAGGCACTGCTTTTCAGCAAAGTAAAACACGGTATATAGGCAATAATATGATTAACTCTTTAACCATACTGTGAGGCAGTTAATGGGCACCATCAGACACAGGTCTATTAACCAGGGATTATGACTGCAGTAGCTATGATCTACAATAAAACTTTCATGGGCAATATCTGCAAACTATTTTAATTTTAAAAGGTAGGCTTGTGCACATTGTTACTGCTGCAACTTTGAAATATACTGAGCTGTCTTCTTTGACTTTTTCACTGAACAAGTAACAGGTGTTGTTTTACAATGACTGTCGGAAGAAAGCTGGTACAGGAGAGCTCTGGCTTTGTGTCTTATTGCAGAAGCTTTGTGGACTGTCAAATGACCTGAAAGGACTACAAACACATGCAGTAAAAGGGCTGTGTTATATGGCAGGCAGCATACTACAGGTAGAAGTGGAATATAAAAAAACTTGTTTTAAAAATTAATTATACGCCCACATACTTGTTTCTTATGCATTATTACACAACTCTTGAATTAAGTATGGGTATTTTCCTGATTGCGGTCCTTTAAAATACTCCTTTAGTGGTCAGCACATCAAAGTTTAAACTGTATAAATGCATTTCAGGTAGATCATATGCTTGGCAATAACTATTGACCAATGAGTATGGATTTTTAAGAACTCCTGTCATCTAAAGATTCAATGGGCCTGATCCAATTCACTTTTTCACCTTAGTTTCTCCTAGATGATATTTTCGCAACAGAAAAACAACAACATAGCTACAAATACCAAAGGGTAGTTAGGAGCCTCCCAATGTAGCTTAATAGTTTAAAATTGGATGGAAAGTGATGTCCTCTCTTAAAGGAAGACAACTAGCATTCGCCACAAGAAAATTACCATTTATTTACTAAGCTCAGCAATAACACCTTTTGGGTGTATTACTTTTTTTTTTGTTTAGGTCAGTATTCTGTGCTTGTTGACCAATGGATCACAGTATACATATTTCTGCCACAGAGATGATTACCATCACAGATAAGCATTCTAGTGCAGCATCATGTGATGCCAGCCACCAAATACGTTAATTTTTGTACTGCTGCCTGTGGACAGTAATGTACATTCCTGGGATGTAAAAAAAAAAAAAACACACATCACTACAGGAAGACGAAGGAAAGGAAGAGGGGGGGGCTAAAGATGACTCATGCAACATGGTGCCTTCCATCTTGTATAGCACTTGAACTAAGAAAATAAGAATCAGAAGGATTGATTGCACCATTCGGCCGATTCAAAGAAAGGCAAATATATTGTGTACTTGCGAGTAGCATGAAGTTAACACACCACATTTCAGTACCTCTTTAAGTCAGAGGCGTTCAAACTTTGTAGCCCCTGCAAAGGCTTTTCCCTGATTTAAATTATTTCAGGTGTATTGATTATTAATTATAGCTGTACGCACTTTTACTTGTGATAACATAGTTTTTATAGGTATAGTATTTCTATATATAGTGTTTATAGTTTTTGAAACAGTTTTTCAAATAATATGATTGCTTTGCATTGCCATTACTACCTCATGTGGTGGAGCATCTAGCAGTTATAACTTTGTTATCATGTGGAGTACTATTTTGTACTTCTTAATGTTTACGTTATTTACTTAACAGCACAAGAAAGTTGACATTTGGACTATGATGGATTATTATAAGTAACACTCGTACTTTGTCTATTGTATAATCTTTTTGTTTGAAATCTGTACAGTTGATGATAAATGGAGATGGCTCGAACCTCCGATTTTGGGTTCGCGAACCTCGAGTGCGAACTTCCGCAACAGTTCCCGTTATTGCGAACCATGCGAACTGCAATAGACTTCAATGGGCAGGCGAAAAAAAACTACTAACACTGTTTCTGGCCACAAAAGTGATGGAAAAGATGTTTCAAGGGGTCTGACACTTGGAGGGGGGCATGGCGGAGTGGGATAGATGCCAAAAGTCCCGAAGAAAATTATGGATTTGACGCACAGCAGGGTTTTAAGGGCAGAAATCACATTGCATTCCTAAATTGGAGGCATAAAGTGCTTGAAAACACCTTGCGTGTGTAGACATGGATCAGCAGGGAGTGTAATTAGTGTACTGCTTCACACTGACAGACCAAACTCACTGTGTAATGCACCGCAAATGGCTGTTTGTGTAGTTATGGCCGTGCTGGACTGGTGCGCACCATGGCCAGAGTGCAAGCGATGGCGGTTTTCAAGCCCATATGGTCGGGCTGAGGTAGCTCAATGACAGAACAACAGTGACTGCCCAGCTGATCGAATTTGGTCTGTCCACAATGAAGCAACGACCTTATTATCTTGGGTGTGCCCCCCAACACTTATATAGGTCATTGCTTCATTGTGATACACAAGCCCCTTCACCATGGCAAGGTAACGATCACGAAGGGGAATTGACACATGTACATGCCTTTTGTTTTGTTGTTGTAATAGCCGCAGTGCAGCCAGTAAATTGAAGCATGTACACGCACCAGAAAAAATATTCTTTTTGTTAGCAGCAGCAGAGGGAGTGCAGCCTGATTGGCTGCCATGTGTCTGCTGACTGTGATGTAGAGGGTCCAAGTTTAGCCTAATGATGTAGTATAGGAGGTGGGTTGAACTCGCAATATGTTCGCGATTCAACGCGAACCCACATTGTTCGTGTGAACAAGTTCGCCGGCGAACCGTTCGGGCCATCTCTATTGATGAATGATTGATACCTACAAGCTTGCACAGTGAGATTTAATTTTTTGGACGAATATGGAGCAATGTACTTGGCTTAGATAATAAATTGTGTTTTGCATTGGTGTGCTTTGTCTCCCCCTCAGTGTGAGGAGCATGATCCAGCATTCCATGATGTGGCCTTTTGTCTGAAACTCTTAAGGTGCCCTTAACAGTGCAATTTTTAGTGAACTATAATTTTATGATCAGATCGTTCAGATTATTTGTATTAATGAATACTAATATTGATTTATATACTGTAGCTCCAGCATATTCTGTGACGCTGTACCACAGAATTCAAAGTATTACAATATAATGCAAACAATACAACTCAGAACTTCTTCTCTGCTTTAAAGGATAAACAACAGCATAACAACATTTAAAGAAAAACATTTTCTTTGTTACAGCTGATACAAATCCTGCAATAAATCTACAGTGTGTATACTTCCTGCTTTCATGGAAACAGACATAGGGTTAACATACTGGGCTTGATTCACTAAGACAAATAGCATGCCTTATCAAAGTTAGCAAGCCTGGTCTTTAGGGGGGTTTAGCACTGTTGTCCTCAAGTGGTTAAGCTGACAGGAAGCATTGTCATGGAGCAGTATTTCTACAACCTTTTATTTTTTTAATACTTTGATACATGTTTCATAGGGGGTGAGGTGGTTATGACCTTCTCTTGAATGTTTGGAATCAGCTTTTGGCCCACCTCAAAAGGATAATATTCCAAGGACACCACTATACTTAATACAATTTTGTGTATTGCTGAACTTCCTGTCCAACAGAACAATGTTTTGACGCTGTACACAACCTTCAGCCACATCTAATTTTTTTTTCTCTTTTTCAAAGACTTGCATTTTTGCCATGTTCTTAGTCCATGATTTGTTTTTAAAAAACCTCTTACCTGTTATAGAAAATGGATATATATTGCAAGAACAGACAGATTTTACCATGGACGCACGGGAGGCGTGATCCCACACGAGGCCTGAGCAGATCGGACTCCGTCTCCGAGTGCCGAACTGCCGATGGTGGTGCGCCCTAGCCCCTGCCCTGGACTCGAGCTAGCCTGCCTGCATCTGGCAGTCACCAGCCGCCGGCCAGTACAGGCAGACTTTCGCTCTGGAGTCCCAGGCAGCTCCAACTTGCAGCTGTGAGAGAGCGAGGGAGAGGCTCTTTCAATAGGGCGCCCCCCGCTGTCAATCAGTGACGTCACGTGACATCACAGATTTAAACAGCACAGCGCTGGCCAGGAGTCTAGCGGAGGTCTCGCGGTGTCGCTGGGGCTGATGGATATGAGAGCCTCAGTGCGCATGCGCTCGGCAAAGACCCCCTAGCTGATTATTTGCTGCGCACATCCCTGGCTGGCTGGCTGGCAGTGGCTCCAGATCTGTGACTACAGAATTGACTGTAAGTTTTTGCTGCAGCCGCCAGCCGGCCTGAATGGCCCCCAAAATGCTCTAAGGCTGGATCCACACTATAAGTGCTTTTCTGAGCACTTGTGATTGCTTAGCGCTTTCAGAGTGCTTTTCAAAAATCGCTCCCATTCTCTTTCATTAAAATCGCAGTAAAAATCGCAGGGTACGCAGTGTATGGGAGCGATTTTTAAAAAGCACTCAAAGTGCTCAGCAATCACAAGCGCTCCGAAAAGCGATTATAGTGTGGATCCAGCCTAACTCTGCCTGTGTATGTGCGGTCCTGGTCATCTCCAATCGTGGTATCATAGTGAGAAGCATTCGGCACATGCACAGTTAGCGAAGACTGTAACTGTGCTTGCTCAGGACACTCCCAGGCACTGGACTTCAACTGGGCTTGATCACAGACTCTACTGCAGTAGAACTGAGGGTATCAGGAGGATGCCAATCAAACAGATGGACTACTGGGGGCTGGAGGAAGCCCCAAGTAAGTATAAATCCTTATACTTCCTTTATCTCAGGTTTGCTCTAAAGTGTACCTAAGGCAGGGAAAAAAGTTATATTTTACTTACCTGGGGCTTCTTCCAGACCCTTATAGCTATACAGGTCTATTGGTTTCCTCCTGGTTACATCGTGCCACTCTCCCTCCAAAAGCTTGCCTGTTAGACCAGTCATGGGCTATTGCACATGCACAGCCCAGGCCGTGCGCCTCCTCAATTGTGCTCCCTTGACTGGAAGCATTCTGTGCATGAGTAGAATGCTCCCAGTCATGGGAGCATGATCAAGGAAGTGCATGGCCAGGGCTGTGCATACTCAGTAGCCCGCAGATGGGGATAGCGACACAATTAAACGGACCCGGCGGGAACCAAGAGACCTGTAAGGCTAGGGGGTGCTGAAAGAAGCCTCAGGTAAGTAAAATAGAACTTGTTCTCCCCTCTCAGGTTTACTTTAAAATCACACTAACTGAAGGAGGTGCTGTCTTGTTGGGTGTAGGGATGAATAGGCTCCGATTGGGACCTTTGTTCTGAATGCTTCTGTACAGAAGTCAAATTAAACCTGATGCACATTGCAGCAGGTCGGTAAATCCCCTTTGTCGCTGCCTCTGTGTACTGCCCTCTGCGTTCCATGTCTGCTCTCAATCTACTTCCTCCTTCTGGCTGTGAAGGAGGAAATAGCTGGAAAGCTGAAATTCAGTGTGGAAGGTGGTGCACAGAGGTGGCTACAAGGGTGAGTTAACCCCTCCTGCCACACGGTGCACATCAGTTAAAATTTGAGTTCTGTCTCAAAGCATGCAGAACAGAGGTCCCAATCAGAACGCTCAACCCTTAGCTGGGTTAAGCAAAATGTTGCCGTTTATTTGAAAGTTAAAAAGTGTTGGCAAGGGAGTGTTGGAAAAAATACTGTCGGAAGGGGGGGGGGGGGGCGCATGGTGGTGGTGGGCCTTGGGCAGAGAAAAGTACAAATCCGGCCCTGACTCGCACTGGGGCCCAGAGATAATTGGACAATAAAAACAGCTCCTTATTTCCAGACACAAACTGCTCTATTCATCACCTGCGCTATGTATCTCACGTCTGTTGCCAGTGCTTTTCTTTTCTCTGTCTTTTCTGTGTGAGTTCCATGTGTATGCAGTTTCATCCTGGGAAATGTGTCCCTCTAGTTTTCCACTTTTCACTTCATTTAACGCACTTGTACTTTCGTATACTTGTGCAGACCCCACTAGTTTATTGTTTAAAGATTTAGCATTGTCTGTGATCTATTTTCTAATCAGGATAGCACCTTTACAGATGAATTACTTGTACAGTGTATCAAGATAGCACATTCTTATGCATATATATAGCTCACTTTGCTCATTTTACACAACCAGTGGATGGATTTTGCATGTAGCACATTTTGCGCAACCATTATATGCAATTTTGTCTGATACTGAAACCCAGATTTCTGGCCAAGTAATCTGGGCCGGAGGCTACGGGTCATACCTACCAGGACTGCTAGGCACAGGAACTCATTCTTTCCCTCGGCTGTCAGCCTCTTGAACTCCCTCCTCATACTCCCCACACCACCTTAAGGTGAGTCCTAGGCTGTCTTGCATGCCCGCAAGCCCAAAACTGTTTAGTCACTCTCACTGAAGTGCCACAATTTGCAGTTCTTGTCCTGTATGGTTTTGTTGTAAATTGTTTCTTTCTGCTTGGTAACTGCACGCTGTGTGCCTATGTATATATGTATGTACTTATCTACCTATCCTCTACTTGAGCTTTGTATTGTGCCAAAACCAATTCCGGGCATGACCCAGTTGTGAATGGCGAAATAAAGTTTTCTGATTTCTGAAGTAGGGTGCCCACAGGATCTATTAGTATAGCAAGCCCTGGCAAAGCATCTTTAAAAGTACCGCTATGGTTCCCCAGTTGGTTCAAAAGCACATTTGAAGATGCTTTTGCTGGGGCTGGCTATTCATTAGTATAGCAAGTGTCGGTGTAGATGAGCACGTGCAGCATGTGTGCGGATAAGCGGCAAGGATCTTTAACCAACATCCAGAGAACATTGGCGTGGAATTATTTCCGACGATATTGGCATAAGTTCATTAATTAAACATAAGCATTTATGGTTGATTAAAAATAATAAAGGATTTTTTAACCCTCTGAGGAAATGGGTAAACGGTAAATTAGTACCCCTATATTTATTTCACCTGGGGGAGCAGGCATCTGGGGGTCTCCTTAAACAAGTCACCATGAACCCCTTTCCCCAAGGTCCTAAATCCACACCACCTCCTGGACAGCAAAGGTGGGGAAGAGATCCTTGTCCATAGTATGAACACCGGCTTTTGGAGAGGGGGGAGCTTCCAAAAGCTTGCTGTGCCACCCTGCAGGTGATGAGAAGTGAATAGAGGCGGTGGGGGGGAGGGGGGGGGCATGCCTTTAAAAAAATAGTGCAAATAGTGTAATACGTATATTTTTCAGTGCTCCTTACATAGCAGCATTGCAGCTGTACAGCGATCCCTGGAAAAAGTGTTGCAACTTTGCAACTTGCCCCAGGGTTTCCAGCCACTAGTTACTGGCCAGTGGCCAACAGAAAACCCAAACAAGAATTTCACTGTTGTTTCTGGAGATATATTTACATTTTCAAAACCAATGGGTAGACACATTATCTGTCATTTAACAACATTTGAAACATTCTTTTCATATCACAACGTTGAAATCAATTTTCTCAAACTCGATTCCCCCCCCCCCCTTGTTACCACTATTGTTATTGCCCTTAACAATCCTAGAACATTTGGTGATTATAGCATGTATGGGGACTTTGCTATTAACCTGATGTTCAAGGAAATTCTCGCCCAAGGCGTTACTTATCCCTATTCTGTGCATAGCCCTCTCACACTGGAGTCAGATATCCAGCTTTTCCTACTTTGGCTTTAAACATTCTCTGTTTTCTGAGGAGAGTTGGCTATAAGGCATTTCCTAACCTATAGCACTTAAAGGCATTTCATTTATATTGCAGAACTCCTGGCGTAGCTTCAGATGTTCTTTGGCTCAGTGTCAACTTGTGTTTTCTATTAGAGCTGGAGGAGTATGCTCTGTGGAGTGGTTTGGAGAGACTCTTAGCAACTCGCATTGTGTAATGCTTTGATCGGTACTAACCAGCTGATCCAAGCTAAATAGCACCCAGGTGACAGATTTCCCGACTATTATGAGTGTGTAATGTTTATCTATGCTCCAGGCACAATGTTAACAGGTTGTAAATCCAGACAGATTAAATACACCACCGTGAGTTATTCCTAGTCTGGAAATACATCACTCTCACTGTATATATCATGGATATTTGCTTTTGTTCCTTTCTGACAACAAGCATTGCTTTATATTCTATCTCTATGTCCTACCTACGTACCATCTTACTTCTTATTGTCTCTTTTGTTTTACTGAGTTTGCTCCAGACATGTATTATTTCCCTGGACAGCAAGCAAAGGAGCACATGCAAATAAAGTAATTCATATGCACATGAGTATGAGAAAGATACAATATTATATTTTTTCCTCCAGCCAGCTTTTGAGGGGTGTGGGTCAGAAGACATTACTACTATTATTATTTATTTATGTAGTGCTGGCATTTTCTGACGCACTTTGCGTTGTGTAGACCATACCATGGTCATGTGCTCAATCATAGTCTATAGACAGGGCTGGATTTAATCCAAGGCCACATAGGCCATGGCCTAGGGCACCACAGGGCCTGGTAGGCAGCAGGCTATACTAGGGGGGAGGGTCAACTGGCTACCTATACTGGAGGGAGAAGGGGTGTCATCAGGCTATCTATATGGAAGCAGAGGTTCATCTGGCTTCTTTAATTAGAGGGAAAAGGGGCAGGGGTCACCAGGATACCTTTATTGGAGGGAAAGGGGGGGGTGGAGGAGGGGGGAGGGTCATTTGGCTACCTATACTAGAGGGAAGGGTCAACAGGCTACCTATACTTGGAGGAAGAAGGGTCTTCTGGCTACCTATACTGGGGGAAGGTAATCTGGCTGTCTATACTATAGTGAGGTGGATGCTGTCATTGGCCTTGGGCGGTAAAGAATACAAATCCAGCCCTGTCTATGGACAGCTCTTGGAGGGAACAAATTAACTTATCAGGGCTGGATTTCTGAAAAGGCTACAAGCCTTGGGCAGCTGCAGCCTAAGTGGGCATTTGGACATAAAAGAGGGTATATTACGTATGAAAGAGGAGGCTGAAAAAGAGGACACATGAAAAAGGGAAACTAACGTTCAAGGGAGCTGCTAATAAAAGAAAGGGACTGATGGTACATGGATGTTACACGTGGAAGAGGGGACTGCACATGGAATGGGAGGGTTGCTGAGGCACAAGAAAGGGGAACCACCACATACTTGGCCTAGGGGCACAAAAAAGTACAAATCCCACCCTGTAACTTATCTGAATGATTTTGGGATGCAAGAAGAAACTGACGTGTCCAGAGGAAACCCACACACAGAGGGAGAACAAACAAACTCCTTGCAGATTGTTACAATTACAGTCCAAGAATAGACCACAGCCTTCACTAAAAAAGAGACCTTAGCAGGGCCGGTTTAAGCAACAATGTGGCCCCAGGGCAAAATAAACCTGCCCCCCCCCCAACAGATACCCCGAAACAAAAATCTGCATTAAGGGACCTTTTTTGCAGCTGGTATAGTCAGGGTGTGAAGCCCCAATCGGTCGGAGCTCCACATTCTGGCTACCCCAGCCTGCATGGGGGACAATGGGTTAAAAGTTTCAGGATCAGGGACCCACATAATTAAAAAAAAAAATTCCCACACTCTAAACATAAAAAAAATGGGGAAAATAGGAAAAAATGCCAGGGATCTTCATACAGCCATATTGCGGCTGTATCGCAATCCCTGACCAAAGCGCTGTGGCTGCATATGGACCCCCTGGAAACCCAGTCAGGAAATGTATTGCTCTTTCTTTTGATGCCTGTAAAATTACACTACCATTAGGTTTGCTACTAAAAGTGACATTTACCGCATTTCAAAGTATACTTTTTTCCTTCGAAAATTTAAAATCGATTTTCTCAAAAACTATAAGGTCTTTTTGAAAAATTGTTTTTTCATCTTATACCCAATGATCTCCTTAACATATCCTGCACATTTAGGGTTTCCAGCATTTAATGTGGATTTACTTAATAACCATTAAAGTCAACGGGTTTTTAAATGTGTATTTTTTTCCTTTGAAACTTTAAAATCAATTTTCTCAAAAACTATAAGGTCGATTTGAAAATGTTTTTTTCCTCTTGTAGCCACTGGGGGCCCCTACAAGCTCTGGGTCCCTGGGGGAATTGCCCCCTTTGCCTCTATGGTAGCGCCGGCCCTAGACCTTAGAGTGCTTCATTACAAGGGTAGCTTGCAAAGCACCAGCATAAAGGAGGAGAAGAAGGAGCAAAGCCTAAGTTTGTGATAAAGTAACAAAAGTATGGCAGGCCAGAATAGGAACTAACTTAAAATGATATTAATTAGTTGAGGTGCAATATTATACGCTGGCAAAACAACTTATGGCAATGTAAAAGGGACAGTATTGTCTCCTTAAAAATAAAAATAGCTTCAGTTACTCATGCCAGCCAGCACACAAACCAAGAGAGACTTACTCTAATAAATGCAGAGCCCATAGTACTGACAGCTGGTGAATTTACAGGGAGGTGATATTGAGCCAATTATAAGTCACAAAAGTTGAATTCAGCTATATAATATAATGGCAATGTTCAACAGCAATGTACAATATAAAACACAGCGTCATGCAGTCTGCCTGCACCATGTCACTCAATATTATCCACTGCAGATATGATGAATGCAATATAGGAGTTGATTCCAAGTATGAACTTTAACATAAGTAATAGCACACCAGTGGGCGTACAATACATTTAAAAGGGGCAGCCCATAAAATGGGCATGAAGAAATCCCAATAGTACAATATCATTAATTTTGCTAGTATTCTACTATCAACAATTTATCAATAGCGGAATCTATGTACTGTTACTCTACTAGCCCCAATCTCCGATAGTAAAATTAAAATAAACTGTGAGATAGGGTAAAGGAGGGATGTGACCTGATTGAATACAAATGAATCTAATTCAAAAAAGTACAAAACTTTATTAATTATTTATCAAAAATGTTAAAACATACAACATAAAATAGCTCCCACCAAATGGCCCCCATCCACATAAACCCACCCGCTCCCCCTGATCCCCCCAGATCTCCCAGTTAGGCTGTTCAAAAATTGTATCATATACACATGAACCGGTTCTGTAACTGCGCAGTTGTTATCTGAGCTCAAAAAATTGATAAAGACAATTTTGCAAATTCGCAAATGACTCGGATCTGCAGAGTCAACCTGAAAAATTCCTCTAGGATTTCACTTAATTTACTGCCTGCAGGCAAAACAGGTAGATTTTGCACAGTGGGAGACATGGCAGCGCTTTCAAGCAACCTCATACCTGAATGATTTAACTGCAATGGTGAGCAGAGCTCCAGAAACTGGACTAAATTACACACCCAGCATACACTGCAGGCAAAGAGAGGGAGGGGGAATTAGTGATTAAGCTGCATCAGTGGGCAGAGCTCCAGAAACTGGACTATATTACACACCCTGCATCACTATAGACCAAGGGGGGGTGTTAGCTTCAGTGATAATTAGTGCACAAATTATGACCTAATAGACTTCCCCACGGCGCTGACGTACCCCCTTGGGGAAGACCTACCTCTAACCTAGCAATAAAAACATAATTCCTCGTGCTGCTATTCATAAATGGTATACACATTTCATAAGACAAGCAAAACAGACAAATGATAAGCGCTCAAGGATGCACCTGAATTGTAAGCCATCAGCGGCAATGCAGAGCCCCCTAGGGCTGAATACATGCCTCTAATGCAAAACAGATGCAAAATTATGTGCTAACTCTAATCTAAAAATTTGAGAGTGAATTTAAAACAGTGAAGGCAGCTAGCCACTAGTATACTTACATTTAATTTTGCACAGTGGGAGACATGGCAGCGCTTTCAAGCAACCTCATACCTGAATGATTTAACTGCAATGGTGAGCAGAGCTCCAGAAACTGGACTAAATTACACACCCAGCATACACTGCAGGCAAAGAGAGGGAGGGGGAATTAGTGATTAAGCTGCATCAGTGGGCAGAGCTCCAGAAACTGGACTATATTACACACCCTGCATCACTATAGACCAAGGGGGGGTGTTAGCTTCAGTGATAATTAGTGCACAAATTATGACCTAATAGACTTCCCCACGGCGGTGACGTACCCCCTTGGGGAAGACCTACCTCTAACCTAGCAATAAAAACATAATTCCTCGTGCTGCTATTCATAAATGGTATACACATTTCATAAGACAAGCAAAACAGACAAATGATAAGCGCTCAAGGATGCACCTGAATTGTAAGCCATCAGCGGCAATGCAGAGCCCCCTAGGGCTGAATACATGCCTCTAATGCAAAACAGATGCAAAATTATGTGCTAACTCTAATCTAAAAATTTGAGAGTGAATTTAAAACAGTGAAGGCAGCTAGCCACTAGTATACTTACATTTAATTTTGCACATTGGGAGACATGGCAGCGCTTTCAAGCAACCTCATACCTGAATGATTTAACTGCAATGGTGAGCAGAGCTCCAGAAACTGGACTAAATTACACACCCAGCATACACTGCAGGCAAAGAGAGGGAGGGGGAATTAGTGATTAAGCTGCATCAGTGGGCAGAGCTCCAGAAACTGGACTATATTACACACCCTGCATCACTATAGACCAAGGGGGGGGGGTGTTAGCTTCAGTGATAATTAGTGCACAAATTATGACCTAATAGACTTCCCCACGGCGGTGACGTACCCCCTTGGGGAAGACCTACCTCTAACCTAGCAATAAAAACATAATTCCTCGTGCTGCTATTCATAAATGGTATACACATTTCATAAGACAAGCAAAACAGACAAATGATAAGCGCTCAAGGATGCACCTGAATTCTAAGCCATCAGCGGCAATGCAGAGCCCCCTAGGGCTGAATACATGCCTCTAATGCAAAACAGATGCAAAATTATGTGCTAACTCTAATCTAAAAATTTGAGAGTGAATTTAAAACAGTGAAGGCAGCTAGCCACTAGTATACTTACATTTAATTTTGCACAGTGGGAGACATGGCAGCGCTTTCAAGCAACCTCATACCTGAATGATTTAACTGCAATGGTGAGCAGAGCTCCAGAAACTGGACTAAATTACACACCCAGCATACACTGCAGGCAAAGAGAGGGAGGGGGAATTAGTGATTAAGCTGCATCAGTGGGCAGAGCTCCAGAAACTGGACTATATTACACACCCTGCATCACTATAGACCAAGGGGGGGTGTTAGCTTCAGTGATAATTAGTGCACAAATTATGACCTAATAGACTTCCCCACGGCGGTGACGTACCCCCTTGGGGAAGACCTACCTCTAACCTAGCAATAAAAACATAATTCCTCGTGCTGCTATTCATAAATGGTATACACATTTCATAAGACAAGCAAAACAGACAAATGATAAGCGCTCAAGGATGCACCTGAATTGTAAGCCATCAGCGGCAATGCAGAAGTCTATTAGGTCATAATTTGTGCACTAATTATCACTGAAGCTAACACCCCCCCTTGGTCTATAGTGATGCAGGGTGTGTAATATAGTCCAGTTTCTGGAGCTCTGCCCACTGATGCAGCTTAATCACTAATTCCCCCTCCCTCTCTTTGCCTGCAGTGTATGCTGGGTGTGTAATTTAGTCCAGTTTCTGGAGCTCTGCTCACCATTGCAGTTAAATCATTCAGGTATGAGGTTGCTTGAAAGCGCTGCCATGTCTCTCACTGTGCAAAATTAAATGTAAGTATACTAGTGGCTAGCTGCCTTCACTGTTTTAAATTCACTCTCAAATTTTTAGATTAGAGTTAGCACATAATTTTGCATCTGTTTTGCATTAGAGGCATGTATTCAGCCCTAGGGGGCTCTGCATTGCCGCTGATGGCTTACAATTCAGGTGCATCCTTGAGCGCTTATCATTTGTCTGTTTTGCTTGTCTTATGAAAACAGGTAGATTCTCCACATAACAGAGGGTTGCAGACTCAATACAGTCCATTAGGTGTTTATCAGCCCAACAGGGCAGAATTAAATCTTCACATCTCCTTGTGCTTGTAACTCACCACAGTAACATATCATGACAGGATCCACAATAGCAAGCAAGATGTATATAAGACAGCCAGTATTATGTGCCAGCAGAGAGACTGAAGCAGCAGCTCAGAAGTATTAGTGCAGCCAGAGTTCAAACATGGTTGACAGCCATATTATCTTTGTTGCAAAAAAGCACAATGTATGCAGATCAGCAGGCAAGCACTTAGACAGAGCACACAGATCAGCAGCCTAGCTTGTATCAGAATAACATGGCATGTGGTCACATCAAGCGTCAAGTTCATGCAGAAGCAGTATATGTATATCACTGTACAGCCAGGTTGTCGTGGCTCAGTGAAAGGCAATGTCTATGCCCATTGGGCTCTTACTGTGTCCAGAAGGAATAGATCCGAATGGCTTGTGGTGAGTTTGTCTGCTTAGGCAAGCATGGAGAAGCAGTGCTGAAGAGAGGAGAGCCGGAGATTCATGGGAGCGGCGAGGGATAGTGGAACAGGTGTCCCAAATTATACTAATACTCACTGTAAAGCTATTCTTACACTAATCCTCTACTATCTATGCCTAATACTAATAAAGTTTTGAAAGCTTGCTAGGAAATCTTGTACAGCTAGTCATTAACAATTTATGCTGCCTGGGTGTAATCCTCACGTCCAGGCGGCTGCTGTGCTGCTGCAGAGCTTTGCCCCCCCCCCCTGATCCCACCCATCCCCCCCTTAGCTCAGAGATCAATGAATGGGAATATAGTTCCCATTCATCGATCTAAGTCCCCAGCAGAGAAACCAAAGGCTTCTCATCAGAGGCCACGGTCTTTCTGAAAAAAAAAGTTTCCCATTGTCTTAATGCATCCTGAAAGCGAGTTCTCGCTTCCAGGACGAAAAAAAAAAAAACAAATCTCACTGTGGCTATCTTGTGGCCAAATAGTAAAACTACATCTACATACATTTTTTTTTAACAAAATAAATCCACATTAGTACATTTAAAATGAACTGCTTAACTCCCACACCAAAAATTACCCAAATAAAATGTTTAATGGAAAAAAAATACAATAAAAAAAGCATAAATAGTTACCTAAGGGTTTGAACTTTTTAAATATGCATGTGAAGAGGGTATATTACAAACATTTTTTAAATTATAAGCTTGTAAATAGTGATGGACTCAAAACGGAAAAAAATGCACCTTTATTTCCAAATAAAATATTGGCGCCATACATTGTGATAGGGACAAAATTTAAATGGTGTAATAACCAAGACAAATGGGCAAATAAAATACATTGGCTTTAACTATGGTAGCATGTATTATTTTAAAGCTATACTGGACAAAAACTGAGAAATAATGAATGTTTTAAATTTTTTTCTTAATATTCCTGTGAAAATGCATTTAGTAAAAAATAATTCTTAGCAAAATGTACCACCCAAAGAAAGCCTAATTGGTGGCAGAAAAAACAAGATATAGATCAATTCATTGTGATAAGTAGTGATAAACTTATTGGCAAATGAATGGGAGGTGAAAATTGTTCTGTTGCATAAGGTGAAAAATCCCTGCAGGCTGAAATGGTTAAAGATAACACCTAAACAATTTTTACTTCTCTGCAAGTGTTTAATAAAGTTTTGTATTCTTTCAAAAAATATATTTGTACTCAATCAGGCCATACTCCTCCCATATTCTATCTCAAAGGGATTTTTCTAAAACACCTAAACAATTTTTGTTTTTGGATCTCCTCCATAAGTATCGCATGCAGCTGGAGCTCAGGGTATTTTATTAGTTTATCATTCAATCCCCAAGATTCCTTGTACTTTGTAGTCAACTCTGTTTTGTAAATAGCACACTTAACTGTGAAGGGATCTTTTGGATCCCTCTGTCAGTTCCTATTTAAAAATAAACACACCTTTTTAAAGCAGCAGGGACAGCCATGCTATTCTAGGAAAAAAACAAACACGCACACATATGTATGTAGATAAATACTTGTTCTACTTACATAACATATGCATTGTACTGTCCATGATGTGATTTCAGTGAATTCTATTTTAAAAAAAGAGAAGATTGTTGCAGGCATTTTCCATCTTAATTGTCTCCCACTGAAGCCGATCCCTATGTAATTTCCTCCTGTACTCTTTTTTTCTCCTAGAAACTGCACTGTCATATCTAGCTTGCTTATAATGTGAGCACAGCATAGATCGTATTTCAGCAGCTTCCGCAGTGGGGCATCGTGTCACAGTGAATTGCCCTCAGCCAATCAGAAAGGAGCAGGAATAAGGGAGGGGAGATAAAAAGCTTCCCACTCCTCAGCAATGTACCAAATAAAGCCAGGCTGACTGAGATACAATTCATTACAGCAGAAACATCTATGATTATATTGGAATGCTTGCAATGTAGGGTTAGGATGGAGACTTCATAATAAGCACAGAGCAGTAAACAAATGGAATTTGATTTTATGGCTGACAATCCCGCTTCAAGACTAATCTTTTACACATAGAGGCAGATTTTGAAAAGGCTGGAGGAGTCATTACTCTTAGACGTTATTGGTTCTGTTTTAAGTATGGGGACACCAAGGAGACTTTTTTTACAAGTCCAACAACATGAAATCTGCAACAACATTACAATTATTTTGATCAACAGGCTTGTTAGATATAAGTCTACGGTAAAAATGCAAAGAGCCAACATATAGCAGTACTCTGTTTATTCTTCTTCAGCCTTTCCCTTTTCTCTGTTTCACAGAACCTACCTACCATCCAACATGTCAAAAAGTGGAAACAGAGTTACCACTGCAATACCCACTGAGTGGTCATCCCAGGCATACAAGCATTGTAGAAATGTGCAGAATGGAGTTGTATATTGATGTTTTGCATCCAGAATGACAAGAGGGAATGAAAGCTTTTTATGACAGTGGAATGTATATGTTTTAGGAAGGGATTGTTTACAATCGCATAGAGAAATCCATGCCTCATTACCATATACCTATTTGCAGAGAAGTGGATACCATCATATTCCCAAAGAACTTTAGCATTTTCTGGATCACTGGTATGGGCATATTTCCATATCATACTTTATAGATACTAAAGATGCATACAGGGAAGTGGTTTATGTGCCACCAGACAGCAATCACTGCTTCCAAGCTCTGGAGACAAACCGAATTACGTTAGCAAGGTACAATGATATCTGTGTGACCTTATAATACATAAACTGCATCATCTGGACCCATTTTATTACAAATAAGAAAGCCATAGTATAGCACTGACATCACATAACATCAGAAATCTAATAAACAAATACTTTATGGCTGTTTTAAAGGGGAAATCCACTTTTCGTATTAAAAGAATACCAACCAATTCAGTGAATTAGTATTCACTTGAATATATATATATATTGAATTAGTGCAGGGCAAGCATTGAAAATTGCTCTTGTACTATGCAGGTAATTACTCCTGAAGCAAGGCTGGAAGCTGGAGTTTAAAGGACATACTGTATTCCAAACAGAGCACTGTAACCATGGTTTCAAACAAAAGCAATTTAGGCCTGCTGTCAATTTTGGAGGTCCTTTGCTGGTTGCAATAAGAAATAAAAAAAATGATTGAAAATGATTGATAACATCAAATTATAAAAAGGTGTGTACAGTATCAATGAATGTTAAACTATTCATTTTGATATATAACTGGTGTAAGGAACTTACCTCCCGGTTGCTCCCTCAGCAAATCCCCACCCTCCAGTAGAAGGCCAAAGCAGCCATCTTCCAGGTCGGTCCGGCACGACATTCCCAGGAGCCATGCACGTGTCTCTGCAGTGGCTCAGAGTGGCTTTAGACACGGGCACACAGCTCTTCTTATGGCTCCAGACAGCACCATTATTGACCAAATGTGGGTACTGCAGGCACATTGATTGCAATACAAATCAGCAGCCGATCAGATGCTAGAATTTGTGGTTCTATGATGCTTTCTGCTCTTTTGAGCCTGCTCTGTTCATCCTGTCTTTTCTTGTGATAGCGATAGCTGCCTTGCGCTACTCTGCTGGGTGCAATAGATTTGTGAACTACTTTGTATGACCTTGCTTTGCCTCTTGACCTTGTTATTGGATTGCTGCCTGGACCGACCTTGGAACTGTAATTGAACCAATATTGTCTTATCCTGTGGTGCTGTGTTATTCTGATCTACCATGTGTGAACCCTAGATTGCTACTAGATTGGCTTTCTTGCTACTGGATTGGCTTTCTTGCACATGATTTTCCGGACAATACGCATGTTTAAATGTGAAAAACATGTTCTTGTTTTTTCACACCAGCTAATATAAAAATTTTACTAAACATGAGTGGTGTCCGAAAAGCTGCAGCAAACTCTGTTTTTTCCCAAAACTTCACATTAGATGTGAATGAACCCACTGATTTACACTGGCCTACATAGTCAGTTCTAATGCAAATTCACACTGTGGGGAACTGCATGTGATTTTGTCAGGAGTGACAACTGTCTCAGTCTTGCATCATAAACAATTAGAAACAGGTTCACTTTAATACAGAACCAGGATACTGGCTGTACACAGGACACTCTCTTCCTGTGATACTTGGTACAGGGGCAACCAAGCATGACCTTTAAACATGTAGTGCAAAACCCATAGCTTTTTAGGTATAATAATATACTACATCTGAGGTTACCTAATAGAGAGTAAAAATATCTGTTTAGTGTAGTCCTGGGATAGTGTAGTCCTGGCAGATGGAGGGCAAGACTACAAGCCATTCAGGCTCTCCCAGTATTACTGTTACGAATCATGCTCAGTGTTGCCAACCGTCCGTGAATTTACGGATTGTCAGTAAAAAATGTATCAATTTTCCCTGCCCGTGAAATCCGTAGCTGTGTTGCTGCTGTCCGCAAAAATACACAGGTGGGGGCGGGGCTTCCAGCCGCGGGGGGTGGGGCTTCCAGCCGGGGAGTCCTTGCCTCACAGCAGAGACAGAGCTGACAGAGATTACAGTCAGTCTCCTCTCTCTGTACAGCCAGCCAATTGCAGCCCAGATTCCAGCCTTGGTCCCTCCCAGCCTCCTCTATCCTTTCTGCCAGTCAGGCTCCAGGTCCGCCTCCGCCTCTCTCTCACTAGCAAAAAGCAAAGGAGGAACGTGAGACAGGGAGACAGGTCAGAGCTCGTGTTTGCAGTGCAGCCAGCCATCCAGCAGTGCCAGCCAGAGCAGCGTCCCACAGTCCCAGCACACAGAGAGAGGTTTGTGCTGAATGATTCTCCTCACTCCTCTGCCTTTGTCTGTAGTTGCTGGCTGCCTTGTCCCACCTGCTGAAAGTAGTTCTCTCTCCCTGGGGACAGGCAGGAACGGTCTCTCCATGTAAGTCTCTCCCCCCTGGGGACAGGCAGGAACTGTCTCTCCCCCCTGGATTGCTTTTGCTGCATTCACTGTCCTAATTAGCCCTCTGGTCTACAGGGAGACTGCACACAGGAATGATGGGGGGGGAGTGCCTTTTTATGGGCATAGATGCTCCAGCCATAGTCTGGGTCAGCTTGTTAAGTCAGCTCCCCTCCTGCAGCTTTTTTTCCCTCTCCTTAAAGCAGGGCTGCCCAATAGGTCGATCGCGATCTACCGGTAGATCGCGACCGCCTTCTCGGTAGATCGCGGCCTCTCGGCCGCGTCTCGTTACATTTTGCGGCCAGCAGCTCATTATGTTTAGCTGCCGGCCGCTGGCCAATAAGGATGCAGGAGGAGAGGCTGCGAGTTAAAGAGGGAGGAGAGAGGCGGCGCGGCCGCTACGTCATGGCTGGGGGCGGCGGCGGGCAGCCTGCAACGTGCGTGCTTGTAACGTGCCCGGTGCCGCCCCCAGCCATGATGTAGTAGCCGCGCCACGTCTCTCCTCCCTCTCTCCTCACCTTGTCTTCTCCCCTGCATCCTTATTGGCCAGCGGCCTGCCTGTCGGAGGTTCCAGGAGTCCAGAGGACCTGGCTAACCTACGCTGCAGGTACATATACCTGGCTAACCTACACTGAGGGCCCCTATACCTGGCTAACCTTCACTGAGGGCCCCTATACCTGGCTAACCTACACTGAGGGCCCCTATACCTGGCTAACCTACGCTGCAGGTACATATACCTGGCTAACCTACACTGAGGGCCCCTATACCTGGCTAACCTTCACTGAGGGCCCCTATACCTGGCTAACCTACACTGAGGGCCCCTATACCTGGCTAACCTACGCTGCAGGTACATATACCTGGCTAACCTACACTGAGGGCCCCTATACCTGGCTAACCTTCACTGAGGGCCCCTATACCTGGCTAACCTACACTGAGGGCCCCTATACCTGGCTAACCTACGCTGCAGGTACATATACCTGGCTAACCTACACTGAGGGCCCCTATACCTGGCTAACCTACACTGAGGGCCCCTATACCTGACTAACCTACACTAAGGGCCCCTATACCTGGCTAACCTACACTGAGGGCCCCTATACCTGGCTAACCTACACTGAGGGCCCCTATACCTGGCTAACCTACACTGAGGGCCCCTATACCTGGCTAACCTACACTGAGGGCCCATATACCTGGCTAACCTACACTGAGGGCCCATATTCCTGGCTAACCTACACTGAGGGCCCATATACCTGGCTAACCTACACTGAGGGCCCATATACCTGGCTAACCTACGCTGAGGGCCCATATACCTGGCTAACCTACACTGAGGGCCCATATACCTGGCTAACCTACACTGAGGGCATGTAACCTATGCTGCAGGCACATATACCTGGCTAACCTACGCGGGGCGAGCAAGGGGGGGGGCATGCTTAGCATTTGGGACGTTGGTAGATCTCCTGGCCTCAGCAAATTTTAAAGTAGCTTGCGAGCCAGAAAGGGTGGGCACCCCTGCCTTAAAGGATACTAGAGGTAAAAACATTTGGGGGGAGCAGGCATATACTGTTACCTGTGCTGATGCCTACTGCTCACAGCCCCCTCCCCCCTTTCGTTCTCCTCTCAGCCACAGGAACGCAACTAGGGTGCATGCAGCTCGGGGCCGCACATGCGCAGTGGGGTCGCCACCGCTGACCGGAGGGTATCAGGAGGACGTTGTGGGCATAGAAGTCCAGGGGGCTGGAAGAAGCCCCAGGTAAGCAAAAATCTTTTTTTTATTTGACTTAAGATTGCCTTTAAGTTTCCTTTCACTGGTGCCTGCTGAGATGGCGCACAAGCAAGCATATATACTTACCTGGGGTTTCCTTCTGTAAGCCTCTTTGTGTTCTCCCAAGCCGTTCTGTCAATAACCACTGTCAGCACCAGTAGTCGGGTACTACAGCACATGCGTGGCTCTGGCCATGCGTCTCCTTGGTCACATTCCTGTGGCGAGCAGCGTACTGCACCTGCAAAGTTAGTTAAAGCTTGTAACTACTAAGGCATAGAATGCTCCTGACTACGAACGCAACCAAGGAGGTGCACGGCCAGGGCTGCGCATGTGCAGTAGTCCTTTACCAGAGCTGACTGCTGGAGAATAGACCAGACCAGATGGACACCAGGGAAACATATGCATTACAGGGGCCAGGAAGAAGCCATAGGTTCAGATAGTGTAAAGAATGTAATCTGCATTAAAGTACCACTGAATTGGCACCAAAAAAGGTGATGTTTTACTTACCTGGGGCTTCTTCAAGCACACTGTAGTCTTTCAGGTCCCTCATTGTCCCCTGGGTCGCTTACTTGTTGCCTCCTCTAAAAGCGCTGCGACTAGAGCTCTAGTTGCAGCTACTGCACATGCCCAGTCTTGGCATTTGTGGGCCTCCTTGATTGTGCTCCCATCACCAGGAGTGTTCTGCGTGTGCACACGGCACAGTACAATTCTTTTGGGAACTACGCGAGTGCACAATGCTCCTGGCGAGTGTTTTTTGTGGGCATTATTTTTTGTAGGAAAGGGAGGGTTACAGCAAACTTTTTGCTGAACAAGCCCACTTACACCACTGCTAAGTTCATGTACGTATGGCTCCACCCATGACCACGCCCATGTTCTATTACATGGCCACGCCCATTTAGGGTTTTTGTCAGTAAAAAAATTCCTTTGTCAGTAAATTTTTAGATCTTTGTCAGTAAAATTTTTTTTGAAAGGTTGGCAACACTGATCATGCTATGTCATCTCCTGCCTGCTTGTGGTGATTTTGAGTTGGACTGCCTTGGACTTCCACTATCCACCAGCAGGTGGCTTGTCATTGCATAAAAGGACTCGCAGTTCTTTGTCTGGCCTGCAGAGGCCTCTAAAGGAACGCTAATCACTTACCACCAGCTGCTTCCTGTTACATGGACTATATAAGACTGCTTTTTCCGCCAAACAATTGCAAGAACTTCGTTCATTTTAGGTCTGAGTCTTTGGACACCTCTGATTACCTGATACCTGATTCCTTGTACCCTGTATCTTTTTCTTTGATCTGATTACCTGTTGCTGAACCTTGCTTGTCCTGACATTGAGCCTGTTCATTCCTCTGTGCATTGCTTGTATTTGATTTACTGCTGCTGACTCTGATACTGGGTCTTGACCTGTCTTTACCTGCACCCTGTGATACCGCGCTATTGTATATATTTGCTTATTGTACATATTTGTATATACAGTGGGATGCGAAAGTTTGGGTAACCTTGTCATGATGATTTTCCTGTATAAATCATTGGTTGTTATGATAAAAAAAAATTCAGTTAAATATATCATATAGGAGACACACACAGTGATATTTGAGAAGTGAAATTAAGTTTATTAGATTTACAGAAAGTGTACAATCATTACAATCATTGTTTAAACAAAAATTAGGCAAGTGCATACATTTGGGCACCACAATAAAAAAATGAAATCAATATTTAGTGGATCCTCCTTTTGCAGAAATTACAGCCTCTAAATGCTTCCTGTAGGTTCCAAAGAGTGTCTGGATTGTGGTTGAAGGTATTTTGGACCATTCCTCTTTATAAAACATCTCTAGTTCATTCAGTTTTGATAGCTTCTGAGCATGGGCAATGCTCTTTAACTCACACCACAGATTTTCAGTTATATTCAGGTCTGGGGACTGAGATGGCCACTCCAGAATGTTGTACTTGTTCCTCTGCATGAATGCCTTAGTGGATTATGAGCAGTGTTTAGGGTCGTTGTCTTGTTGAAACATCCAGCCTCAGCACAGTTTCAGCTTTGTCACTGATTCCTGGACATTGGTCTCCAGAATCTGCTGATACTGAGTGGAATCTATGTGTTCCTCAACTTTGACAAGATTCCCAGTCCCTGCACTGGCCACACAGCCCCACAGCATGATGGAACCACCGCCATATTTTACTGTAGGTAGCAGGTGTTTGTCTTGGAATGCTGTGTTCTTTTTCCTCCATGCATAACTCCCCTTGTTATGCCCAAATAACTCAATTTTAGTTTCATCAGTCCACAGCACCTTATTCCAAAATGAAGCTGGCTTGTCCATGTGCTTTAGCATACCTCAAGCAGCTCTGTTTGTGCTGTGGGGGGAGAAAAGGCTTCCTCTGCATACAGCATCTCCTTGTGTAAAGTGTGCCGAATGGTTGAACGCACAGTGGCTCCATCTGCAGCAAGACAATGTTGTAGGTCATTGGTGCTGGTCTGTGGGTTGACTCTGACAGTTCTAACTATTTGTCGCTTCTGTCTGTCTATTTGAGTTTTTTCTTGGTCTGCCACTTCGAGCCTTAAACTTGAACTGAGCCTGCGGTCTTCCATTTCTTCAGTATGTTCCTAACTGTGGAAACAGATAGCTGAAATCTCTGAGACAGCTTTCTGTATCCTTCCCCTAAACCATGATGGTAAACAATCTTTGTCTTCAGGTCATTTGAGAGTTATTTTGAGACCCCCATGTTGCTACTCTCCAGAGAAAATTAAAAGAGGAGGGAAACTTACAATCGACCCTCTTAGATACTCTTTCTCATTATTGGACTCACCTGTGTATGTAGGTCAGGGGCCACTTAGCTTAGCAAGCCAATTTAAGTTCCAATAATTAGTTCTAAAGGTTTTGGAATCAATAAAATGACAACAGTGCCCACATTTATGCACCTGCCTAATTTTATTTAAGCAATTATTGCACACTTTCTGTAAATCCAATAAATTTAATTTCACTTCTCAAATATCACTGTGTGTGTCTCCTATATGATATATTTAACTGACATTTTTTATTGTAACAACCAACGATTTATACAGGAAAATCATGACGATTAACAAGGTTACCCAAACTTTCGCATCCCACTATATTTCCTGCATGCTGCTTGTAATTCCTGTTTTCAGTGTCAGTGTTCTGCAAACTGTGGTCTTTCATACAATACCCATTTGCTTCATAACAATTACCCAGTGTTCTCATTCTGATAGTTTTAGCTTGATGTCTGAGCTAAATTATCAGCTTATCAGTGACTAGCATCAATGACAAGTCTGCATTGTCCAATCAGTAGAATGGAGAAGAGGCAGAGCCATGCCCAGGCCATGTTTTTCATAACCACAAGTAACCAGGACCGTATGAGCAACCCGGTCGAGGCCTGGCACCTGCAAATCCCAAGGTACAACATACTTGGGCAGCTGTTTCCGTGGAACCCAGTATTATTGCATGTTTTTCGTAACTACAGAAAGGATGTAGGAAATTGCATGGAAATGGATAATTATTGATGGTGATATGTGGCTATTTTTTGTCTAAATCATAGGGTTGACTTAACAAAAGTCTTTTGCCACCGCATGTATGCTGCATCACAGTCGTACATCTAGCTTCATCTTCATCAAGTCTGCATTAAATTTCATCTTTTAATACCACCTCTATTATTAGCAGGTTTATTTTTATTTGCACTAATGCTCAGTGAAGAACTATGATTGATTTTTCCTTCTAATCTGATGGAATTGCATGTGACTTGGCTAATGACCAATGTTTATAGGCTGCCAAGATTTTGCCTTATTGATAGTGACTAGACAGCAGATTATCAAAGAAAAAAAAAACAGTAGGAAAGGAATCCATTAATCTGTCAACAATTAATGCAACTTTAAGGAGTGATGAGAGGAAGAACATACATTTCTGCTGAGGGTATCATTGGCATGGAATGTTGATTAGGAGCTAGAAGTGCAAGAAGAGTATTCAGGACTCTTATTTTTTTTTAATTGTTAAATCAGTTTGGGATGGCAGGCTCTGGCCCTTTAAGGACCAGGGCCCTTTATTTGACAATTCACCTACGTGATCACCATGATTGGCTCACAGTAATTAGGAGGTCAGGAGCCAATGAAAATGGCTCCTGACCAATGTACAGAACTCAGCTGTCTTTATATAGCAGAGTTCTGCGCTGGCGGGGATGCACAATCATGTCCTGTGCCTGGGAGCCAACAGCGTTAAAACTACTCTGCATCAGGCTTAGGCAGCCACAAGTGTGGCGTAGCTTTAACTTATCTTGACGCAGTTAAAGACTGTTTAAAGTCTATCTGACCCTAAGAAAAAAACTAACAGCAGGGCTAGTGCTTGCTAGTTATGCACTGCCCAACTAACACAATGTGCATTATCCTTTTCTATACGTATTAACATGTGTGGCCTCTTTCCACCGTCTCTGGGCACCCATTATATCTTTAGAACCAGAACCATGTCATACTGCCTATTTTAACTTTGTATAGGTTTTAGTGCCATCTGATTTTTATACATATCACCTTGACCAAGACATGCACTTTGACCAAGTCATGCACCTTTACCAAGTCATGCACCTTATACATATCGCCTTGACCAAGACATGCATCTTGACCAAGTCATGCACCCTTATACATATCACCTTGTCCAAGACATGCACCTTGACCAAGTCATGCACCCTTATACATATCACCTTGTCCAAGACATGCACCTTGACCAAGTCATGCACCCTTATACATATCACCTTGTCCAAGACATGCACCTTGACCAAGTCATGCATCTTATACATATCACCTTGACCAAGTCATGCACCTTCTCCAAGTCATGTAGTGCCTGACTTTGGCAATGTTAATATGGCTATAGCGGTGGTGGGAAGGGGGGAGGGGACTCTGTAGTTGGGCAATAGCTGGACCCTGAATTACGCCACCAAAGGAAAGGGTAGGTAATCACTCAGAAGGGGAATATATTTGTTATTGTTCCGTACTTTCTATACAGTAATCCAGAATATATTTTTTATTCTCCCGCAGGCAGTGAGAGACATCTCTTGGTTTCTCCCTGCACCCTGCTCAACATTGCTGGGTATATAGGTATGCACCTTGACTGCCTACTAAAAAAAACAAAAAAACTTTCAGTAGTGCTAGATAAGCTACAAGTTTGGTGTAAACTGCCTTTATTAACCCTGCATTTGCTTGCATCTTTCCATGTAACAGGCAGCTTTTCCAACGTTGATCATTGCTTTAAAGTGGTTTTAAACTCTGACAAAATATTCAATAAAAACGTGTTTCCCTACTTTTTATAACCCACACAATTATCATATATGCTTTTGTGCACAAGTATTATTATTCATTTAGAAATTATAAGTTTGCAAAGTTCAGTTTATTTACTTTGGAATCTGCTGGTGCATTTTATTCATAACTGTTGTATTTCTATTGTAAATGCACCCAGTGATGATTTCTGAGCAGTGTTTCAGTTCAGGGTTCATTAGTAGAAGTTTCTGCACAGTCAGAGAATGTTTACCTAATTGTATCAAGTGTAGAGTGTAAACACAAGATAAGGTTATCACCATATCAGGTGAGGCTGCCCCTGCAGGAGAAAAAGTCAGTCCTTTGATTTAACCCTTTGATTGCTGTTTTACTACAAAAACAAAATGTTATTATATAATACGCTGTAAATAACCTTTTAGAGCAAAGAAGAAATGCTGGGTTTCATTCCACTTTAAATTATGTATAATTTAACATCAGGTCAGGCGGATCAGCACTGTTTGTGTGTATGTCATATTGCTGTATGAGTTTATATTCTGTTTGCTTGCATGCTAAATAACCAATCATTAATTATTGAGATTGTATTTGAGTAAATCAGATAAACAAATAGGACAATTGGCATATTTAGAATGTTTATTCATGTTTTTATTGTGGCTGCATTGTTTGTTTGTCACAACAACATTAAATCGGTGAAAGTTCAGAACATTTTTCTGCCTATCCAATATATAAATATGCTCCCATGCCCCCAGCTACTGGCTAGGGAACATACCTAAATACTACCTGCTTCAAAATATTATACAGGAGAAGTTCTAGTTGTTTACTTTACAAAATATGTAATTGACACGTTCAAGTACTTTTTGCCAATAGAGAAGCGCTGGCGTATATATTCATAAAGTTAGAACAATGCCGAAGGTTACTACAAATGGAGCAAGCTTGCAAAGTACGGAGGGTATGGGAGAATTTTCCCCTTTGACTTTTTGCCACTGCTGCCTGGCCCTGCTTGAGGCAGTCACAGAGAACTTGGGAGGGGCACCAGCAAAACTAATGAAAATGAATAATTTGTTTTTAACACCTGAGGTATTCTACTAACTAAGACTAACATTAATTATATATAACAGAACATTGACACAATGCATTGATGAACCCTGCCACACTACTGTTATGACAAGGTGGTCATCATTATCATGCTATTTGTGGGCTCCCCATTTCAGTGTTAATGAATTGCTGGGCTTGCAAAGTGTTTGAGTTTAACTTTTTACTGCCTCTTGCATTTCATCGTGACCTCTCCATATTGTAACTATCAACCGTGTATAATTATTTTACAAGATAGTGCACTTGGTATGGTTCTTTGGTGCTTTCCTCTCTCCAGGTGTTCCCTTAGGCAACTGCCTAGGTTGCCTATGCCTTACAATTACCCTGGTCTGGTAATTATATCCCTTATCATAGATTAATGCATCTAGACCAGAGGTGCCCTCACTTTTTCGACTTGTGAGCTACTTTTAAAAATTAGCAAGTCAAAGTGATCTACCTATGTACAATTTTAGGAGCACATTTGTATATACATAATGGAAAATGTAGTGGGGTCGGGATCTACCATGAAGGCCTTCGCCATCTACCGGTAGATCGCGATCTACCTAATGGTCACCCCTGATCTAGACTATGGACATAAAATGTTAGGGCTAGGGTTTCCTTCACTACACTAAAGATGGAGTTAGAAATAAAGAGTTTCTGAAACGTACTACCAGAGCCAGGGTCGATGCTTTTTTATAGAGGCAAAGGGAACAATTGCCCCAGGGCCCCAGAACCTGTTGGGGCCCTTTGAGGTGCTCCCCCTCCTTTCCTTTCCAGGCATGGTGACCCTATTCATGCCTGCAGAGAATGAGAAAGAGAAGAAGTCCAAATCATTGAGCATGGTGCTGCCTCCTGTGTCCTGACGGGCTTAGATAAGACTCTGGTCTATGTACACTCTGTATTTGTAGGCTAAAAGAGAAGAGGAATAATAGGGAGCCCAACAATACATTTGGGGACATATGATGGTGGACTCCTAATGATATGTGTGACGGAGGGTGGGATGAGGTCTGTCAGCCAGCTCGGGGGCCCAGGGTAGTGAATTTGCTGTGGGGGGTGGGCTGTGCTAAGGCGGCCCCCAAGTTATTTTTGCCCTGAGGCCCCATTGTAGCTAGAACTGGCTCTGACCAGAGCTGCAACGATATTCTGGGCCAAAGGAGGTCTGTGAGTTATTATCCACCTTGCCACAGTTTTCTTCCCAAGCCTATTCAGTCAGAAAATATAGTAATAGCCAGCAAATGCATTGTGCTACCTTCTTCATATATCATTAAAATGTGTTTGTTTACTTGTGAAACATTCATAACTGGACCGGGCTTAGCATAATAGGTAAGGTCAAGTTATTTCACCTAAGATTGCAAAGCATTAGAGCAAAATTAAAACAAATAAAAATATAGTTTGTAACGCAGTAGCAGTTTTGTTTAAAACACAGTTTTAAATCCAGCCATGCAAGCTTGGTGTATAAATCTGAGACAAAACAGAAAGCGTCTGTGGAGGAGCAGATGGAAAATACCAGCTGTGACATCCAGAGCTATTCTTCCAGTTTAAGACTTCTGCAAAGTAAAGCAATTCATGGTCTGAATAGCACAACTTCATTATCCTTTACAAGTAAGCATTTTGCTATGTGTACAGCACTTTACTGTGTACACAATAATTACATTGCCTGACTTTCAAAATAACATCCAGAAGTGTGTGAATCAGAAAAGGTTGGATACTTTAACATTAGGCTCTTTGGAGTGTATTCTGTAAACAATATGTTAAAGTTTACATGCGCACATTACACAGTGGGCTTAATTCACTAAGACAAATAGCATGCCTTATCTGAGTTAGTACTCCTTATCAAAGGTAGCATGCCAGTTAGCAGGCATACGTTCGTAGCACTCGCTATGCTACTCTAATAAGGCGTGTTAATGTTGATAAGGCGTGTTATCTCTGATATAGGGCTTGATTCACTAACCGGCGCTAAGCCGGTTAGTGTGCCTTATCTGAGGTTAGTGTGCATTATCTGAGGTTAGTGTGCCTTATCTGAGTTAGTGTGCCTTATCTGAGGTAAGTGTGCCTTATCTGAGGTTAGTGTGCCTTATCTGAGTTAGTCTGCCTTATCTGAGGTTAGTCTGCCTTATCTGAGGTTAGTGTGCCTTATCTAAATTAGTGTGCCTTATCTGAGGTTAGTGTGCCTTATCTGAGGTTAGTGTGCCTTATCTGAGTTAGTGTGCCTTATCTGAGGTTAGTGTGCCTTATCTGAGTTAGTGTGCCTTATCTGAACTTAGTGCCCCTTAAGTAGCTTTGTGCACACTAAAAGATGCACAAAGATACATCACGCACTGCACAATAACATCGTACCCGCTATACTGTACATGATGCGACTTTAAGGTTGCATAGGATGCGACCTAAATGGCACATCAGTGCAATGTTATCGTCGCATCCTATGCGACCTTATGGTTGCATCATATGCAGTATAGCGGGTGCGACGTTGTCGACGCACCGCGCGCAAAGATCGGCGCATTACGCTGTGTGCGGTGCAGTGCGCGATGTAGCTTTGTGCATCTTTTAGTGTGCACAAAGCTACTTAAGGGGCACTAAGTTTAGATAAGGCACACTAACCTCAGAGAAGGCACACTAACCTCAGATAAGGTTAGCGCTGTAGTTTGTGCCCACTAAGTGATAAGACACACTAACCGGCTTAGTGACGGTTAGTGAATCAAGGCCCAAGGGTGTTATCTCTGATAAGTCGTGTTAACTCTGATAAGGTATGCTATTTTTCTTAGTGAATCAAGCCCAATGTGTGTGTCAGCTGACTGCCTCTGCAGAGCAGCTAATTTGTAGCACAGGGGCTTGATTCACTGAGACAAATAGCATGCCTTATCAAAGTTAGCACACCTTATCAGAGTAGCATAACAAACTTATGCCTGCTAATTGGCAATGACGAGAGCTCCACTCATCCTGCCCTGAGCCCCTGCGGGTTCGTAGCGCTTGCTATGCTACTCTGATATGGTGTGTTAAGTTTGATAAGGCTTGTTAACTTTGATAAGGCATGCTATTTGTCTCAGTGAATCAAGCCCACTAAACGAAAATAGTGTAACACATGTTATATGCGCAATGCAAGCGTTTCATGTTGGAGCTCTCTGTTATTGGGGTCTGATCGCTCCCCCAATGTTTGTTTATTTATTTTTTTATAAATATTTATTTATATTATTTTTAAATAAAATGTTGCTTTTTCTTATTATTTTTACTACCCTCCCTCCCTTCCTCCCTCCCTCCCCTGGCCAGCCTATCAGCGCAATCAGCTGTGATAGGCTTCAGCCTATCACAGCGGATTGCTTCCCTGTGTCCCAGGGGGACAGCCGTGTGACACGCAGAGCTGTACTGCCCTAATAGACGGCAGTTTCGCTGTCTAACAGTCTCCTGAGAGACAAGATGCACGCAGGCTGCACGCGATCTCATGCTAGCCCCATAGACAGCCGTCCGCGCCAATCGCCGTGGAGCGGTCCTGGGGCTGCCGCACTGTTCACATCAATTGGCGTGGAGCAGTCGGCAAGTATTTTAAATCGAATATATTACATTTAAGAGTTCTTAAAGGCAGGGTCGGGCCGAGGCAGAGGCTGAAGAGGCTCCAGCCTCAGGGCGCAGTGTTGGAGGGGGTGCACAATTCATTCATCTGGCATTCCCAATTGTGTTTGAAGCAGAAAGAAATAAGAAAAGGGCATACATGACAGTGACGGCAAGCCAGATAACTAGAGATTAAGGTGTTGGGGGGGTTGGGGGTTGGCTGGGGCGCCTCTAGACTAATAGCAGTCAGTGTGTGACGGCCGGGGTGGGAGGGATGGGGGGGCTCCCTTTGCTGTCTCAGCCTTGGGTGCTGAAGGACCTTGTCCCGCCTCTGCTTAAAGGATAACTGAAGTGAGACGAATATGGAGGTTGCCATATTTATTTACTTTTAAACAATACCAGTTGCCTGACAGCCCCGCTGATCTATTTAGCTGCATTAGTGTCTCAATAACACCAGCAGCAAGCATGCAGCTAATCTAGTCAGTTCTGACAATATTGTCAGATACATCTGATCTGCCGCATGCTTGATCAGGGTCTATGGCTAAAAGTATTAGAGGCAGAGGATCAGCAGGATAGCCAGGCAACTGGCATTGCTGAAAAGGAAATAAATATGGCAGCCTCCATATACCTCTCACTTCAATTCTCCTTTAACTCTTTGAGTCTGGGAAACCCACTGGATACATTGGCCTCGATTCATAAAGCATTACCTCATGCAGTAATGCTGAAAACAGCAGACTTTCCCGACCACTTAGCAAAGGCTGTTACCGCATGAGAAGCTGACACTACCGACCAGGGAGATAAATTGCCGACTTGGCTGTAGTTACCGCCAACACATGTCAGTAAATTGTCAGCAAATGCCAATTCATAAAGCCTTCAACAAGCGGTAAGCCTGGCGTTAGTTATCGACACCTGTAGTGAGGCGTTAACAAGTTACCGACAGCTCTGATGAATGCAAAGTGCAGAGAGCCGAAGTCTGTTTGAGTCATCTGTGGAGAGAGACAGAGAGCCGTCTGTGTGAGTCATTTGAGCAGGCAGGGAAAGACTGTGTGAGTCATCTGTCTGAGTCATCTGTGGAGAGAGCCAGAGAGCTGTCTGTGTGAGTCATTTGAGCAGGCAGGGAAAGACTGTGTGAGTCATCTGTCTGAGTCATCTGTGGAGAGAGCCGTCTGTGCGAGTCATTTCTGCACGGCAAAGATAGAATAGAGACATTGCTCTACTCTACCGCTCAATGGGCTGCGGTAATTTACCGACCTCCAAGGGCAGCTGGGGAAATCTTTATGAATTAACACACAGACCGGGAAAATACCGAGTGCGGTATTTTCCCGACAAGATTTTTTAATCGCACTGCTTTTTATGAATCAAGGCCATTATGGAGATGGGAAGATTGACTATAATCTAGCAATGAGTATGATATGCACCACTATATCACTTTCTAGCCAAATAGTGATAGGTGTACGCTATATGTTTAGATAAAACTGCAATGCAATTAGTAGCCGGCAGAAATTACACCAATTAATTCGCAATTATGTATCGTAATCATAATGCGAAATAAGTGGATTACGCCTTAAAAAATTTGCATGCAAACATAAATGCTAACCGTAATTACGCATGTCAGGGTAATTTATGCGTAATTTTGGCCGCAAAAATTTGTATGCATAGGAACAGATTTTTTTTTGCATTAAACCTTTAAGCAATAGCTGAGCATGTGCAGTATACTGGTTGATAAATGCAATTTTTCTTTCGCAAACGAACATATTTTTTCACATTGAATATTTAACTAATACCTGTGTACACTGGCGAATAGATGCAAATATTTTACACATTGAATGCGAAATACAGGTAATTGCATAATTACAGGCGTAATTAAGATTCACAAATGTAGTGTGCTGTACGTAACATAATCGCAATGCGTAATTGCCAACAATTACATAAAATGTTGCATAATCGTAATTGACTCATTAAGAGCACCACTAAATACAATATGAAAATATATTTTGGTAACAAACTCACAGGTAAATATAGTCTTGTTCATAGTATATCTGCAGAGAGCAGAGTTGGGAGCTGTATGCATATTTTGCGGAGGCCAACAGTGATTTTTACAAGCAGTGATGCCAGTGAACTGGTAGTATCTATAGACATGAAATTGTTTAAAAACTCTCAGATCAGGAAATGGTAATTTCCTCTTTGTGGAAACTTTAAGATATTGTTCAAAGTCAGGCGTTCACTGGATATGTAGTCATTGGATCAAAAAGCTTCAAACATGGGAAGACTCAAAGTACTGTATATTGGCACTCTACAGTCACTATAAAAGCATGACAAATACTAATCTATCTTTTGTTTTTGCATGAAAAAATGATTTTCTTATGGAAAAACTGTCCTCATAATTCTACCGATCCGCTGTTCTTATGGAAACTAGTGCTATCTTGATTGTAGCATCACGTTCATGTTCCTGCTGCCACTTCCTGGGCCAGACCCTGCCCACGGGTGACTCTCAGATTAAAGGACATCTACTGCAAATATTTAGAAAATATAAAATACATACATTTAATATTTGCATAAAATGCACTATAAATTACTTTTTTTTGCTATTTTACTGTCACAGTAGCTAGTGAAAATCTGACATACTGTATCTGGATTGGTACACCTCCTCATGTCAGATTCTCAGAATTTTCTTCATTTACAAAAGCACTTAGTGAATGACAGTTGCTCAGTCCAACAACCAAAATGTTGTCCAAGCAAAAAGGGTCTGTCAGATCTGTCACTGTCACTGTCAATGTAGGAGTACATTTGAAATTGGCGCCGGTAGACTTGGGCGCAGGATACAGCGGTATATGGCTGATCCTGCTTCTGCAAAAGTCTGGGCCATTTTAATTACTATTCCCCCTCACAACCGCCATGGATAGAGTGGGAATGAAATAATTCGGCTTCCAGCGATTGCTGGAGGCCGAATTATTGTGTTTTTAAGCAACTTTGGCTCCATCTCCTGACGGAGCCGACGTTACTCACTGAGTGCCGCTATAGACTGATTCCCATTACAGTCTATGGCGGCGCTGGCTGCGCCCAAATCTAGCAGCGCTGAAAAGCACTGCTCCGATATAGGAGCAATTATATATCCTCTGTAATAATAGGCAACTGTGCCTGCATAGCAGGGACAGTTGTCTCAGTGTAGCTGGGTCCGTGCTTTTTGCTACTGCGCATGAGCGCAGCACGGATCCAGCCTCACACAGGGAGGACGAGAGGGACGCAGCCAAGCGGGCGTGTGAGTGGGCATCGGGTGCATACGTGGGCGTGCAGCGGGTGCACGCGACGGGTGGGAGCGCGCATGCATGCGGTAGGCGCGCGGAGACAGACCTAACTCGTTTTTAAAGGGCTAAGGCCACTAGTTTATATATAATTATATATCTTTTTTTTTATTATTTTATACTTTTCCACAATAGTGGTCCTTTAAATTTTACACATATGCAGAAATTTGAAACTGTGTGTTCATATCGTACTGCCCCATGTAAGTGTCTCGGGTCCTACTAATAAAAGTGGGGAAAAAGAACTATAAATTCAGTATCTAATTCCCCCTTGTTTTTCTCCAGTCTTCAAAATCTGTCTACTAGTAGTTGTATTTCATCAGAGTTGAAAGAGAGACCAGCCCTTTTTGTTGCTTGAGAATTAGGTTGGAAAAGAGGAGAATGGAAATAACATGAATATCCCAAAGTAAACAAAAAGCTCAACGCAATTGAACTGAAGGTCACATAAAGTAGGGAACAATTCATGTAAAAACATTAAAGAGACAACATTCTGAAAATGTAGTCTCCATTATACTGGTGAAGAAGTCCCTTAGTAATACATTTACACCTTGTCTGCATATTTTTAAATATGTTTAACAAAAAAGTAGAAATATTTTCACTAAAATTAGACCCTTTGAAAAAGCAGAAGGTGCTTATTTCCTAGGACAGTGATGGCTAACCTTGGCACTCCAGCTGTGGTGGAACTACAAGTCCCATGAGGCATTGCAATACTCTGACAGCTCTAAGCATAACTAGGCCTGCCCTACAACACACCACTGGTTTAACAATAAGAGAGGCAAAGGTTGCAACCACTCAGGGGACTTGAACCAGCGGGGGCCCTCTTTCAATTCAAACACTGAATTATCTTTTCATTGGTGCTTTACTGGTAGTGATCTATTTATGTGCTTTGATTAGTGGCTATCGTTAAAATACAAAAGTCTTCCTCTACTTACACCTCACTTGAGATGGTCAATGAGATGCAAATAATTTTGAGTTGATGCAGGATTATGCAAATTGTGCATGTAAATTTATGCAGCTTGAAAATGGACCAATTGGATTTTACCTCAGTTGCATCTCATTCACCCTCCCTACACTTCTCTGACACTGCAGCTATACTTGGCAGTTGTTCTTCTTATCAATTTTTATGTACAGAGTGGTTGAGATAGTGTAAAACTTGTACTGGGGTCCATATTCCTTAGCTGCACCACTGCCCAAACATACTAGCCAAACACATTCCATAGCTCACTTTTATGGTGCTGAAGGCAGCAGGATAAACAGTGACTGTTGTCAGTCTCAGGATGTTCAGCATTTACCGGTATTCCTCAAAATTGTTAACTGTTTCTTACAATCAGGGATATTTCCTGCTTTACTGAAGGAAGCAATCATCAGGCCTCTCCTCAAAAAACCCTCCCTGGACCCAGATGCAATGACCAGCTACAGACCTGTCTCTAACCTCCCCTTTCTGGGCAAGCTAATTGAAAAAGCTGTATACCTCCAGCTAGAAGCCAGAATCCTACAAAATAACAGTTATGACCCATTCCAGTCTGGCTTCAGGAAACACCACAGCACTGAAACTGCCCTCATCCAAATATGCAACCACCTGCGCATGGCAAGAGACAGAGGAGAGTGCTCGATCCTCATACTGCTAGACCTTTCTGCAGCCTTTGACACAGTTGACCATGACATCTTGATAAACAGGCTACAGGAATACTGCGGCATTGATGGCATAGTACTTCAGTGGTTCCAATCCTTCTTGAGTGGTAGAACCCACAAAGTGTCTATGGGGCCCTTCCTGTCCACCCCTGTAACACTTAAGTATGGGGTGCCCCAGGGCTCAATCCTCTCTCCCCTGCTTTTCACAATTTACATGCTACCGTTGGGAAAACTAATCCAAAAACATGGCCTGACATACCACTGCTATGCAGACGACACCCAACTATATCAATCCTTCAAGCCTGGTGTGACAGACCCAACTCTAACTATAAACGCCTGCTTACGTGAACTACAGCAATGGATGAATGACAACTGGCTGAAACTAAATGCAGACAAAACTGAAGTCCTTCTGATTGGAGGGCAGAGCATGATAACAAAACAACTTAACTTGCAGTCTTCACCACTGGGAATAGGAGGCACGGATCTACGCAGCTCTGATCATGTGCGTAGCCTGGGAGTTCTAATTGATGGGGATTTAAACTTCAGAACTCAAATCTCTGCTGTGGTGAAATCATCCTATTTTCACCTGAAGAACATTGCAAAAATCAAGCACCTCATACCCCCAGAAGATCTGCCAACCTTAGTCCACGCCTTAATCACATCCCGACTGGACTACTGCAATGCTCTCTACACTGGCCTTCCAAAAAAGGCCTTGTACCGCCTACAGCTGATACAGAATACTGCTGCCAGACTGCTAACCAACCAACCCCGTCACTGCCACATAACGCCAGTCCTGCATTCCCTTCACTGGCTACCTATAGAATGGAGGGTCCTATTCAAGATCGGCCTACTGACATTTAAATCCCTGAATAATCTAGACCCTGGATACATGAAAGATATGTTACAGCTGCGAAGCAATCCCCGCATTCTCAGATCCACAGGTTCTAATAATGTAGTCATACCCAGAGTCCACTTGGAAACTTTTGGTCCCAGAGCCTTCTGTCATGCTGCTCCTACGTTTTGGAACTCCTTACCTCAACAGATCAGGACAGCCCCATCCCTGGACGTGTTTAAATCCAGACTGAAAACCCACCTGTTCAGTTTGGCATTTGCAGAAATATAACTTTTGTTGTGTGAATACTTCATCCTACAATTACTGAATCTGAGAGAGCCTAAGCGCTTTGAGTCCTATGGGAGAAAAGCGCTATAGAAATGTTATTGTTATTGTTGTTATTGTTATTTATTCTTAACATCTTACATACCTGGAATGAAAAAAAGAGATATTCAATAATAATAGCATGTAAATAAAGACAGACATTTTGCAAGGAAAAGAAAAGTACTAATTGCACAAGAAGTACACAGGGTGCCTTTACAAACAGTTGGCAATGATAACTGCAGGGCCACTTTAAGTGACTGTATGTAAACCGTTTTACCTTCAGGTCTCTGATGAGATCTCATCTTAAGCAATAATATTCTTGCTCATAATAGACAAGCATATTTTCTGCATCACCTGATTGTGCGGGTTGTGTGGGTAACTACCCAGTAAGTGGTATGAGTCACACATCAGTCTATAGTAATATTGCTTTCTTTTTTAAGTGCGGCTATAATTATACTCTGTGAGAATGAAATGTATATTCTAAAAATTAAGCAGCCGGACTAATCCATTGATGTTGATTGATGTTACACATGCTTCAATATACATCAAGTTACACACACATATACTAGGAAGATCAGAGGAGACCCGAAGCAGCCGTGGAGCAGTAAACTGCTCCACTGTTCTACTTTGCAAAAATCTTAACAGACAATCTGGCCCGTGACTTAGACTATGTTCTAGATTTTGGCCCTTCATGTGATTGAGTTTGACACCTCTGTTATAGAGAGATGATACATTTGTCCAATTGATTTAACAGTTAAAGTTATGCTCTGCATTTGCAATTACTCCTGAAGCCGCCCTCCTATTAATGCTTCCTGGTTGAATCTCTAAAATCAAACAGCCTCTACTACATCACTTTGTATACATGGCTCGCACGGCGGTTGCCAGACTGTGGAAGTCTTCAGTCCCACTGCACATCTCCAACTGGGCAGTCACTTTGAATGAGATCATCCCCATGGAGCAGTTGGTGGCTTCTGATAACAACAATTTGGAGGAATTCCTGAGCACATGGGCGTGATTTCTTATCCATAGCTAATAAATCTAAGGACATATGTGGGACGTTGCGTTTTATTGCAACCTTAAAGTTGCAACGCGGCTGCATTTAGAAGTAATACACTGCAAGCAGTGAGTTACCATAACACAACGTTTTTAACACAGCGTTAACGTCGCACTGTAAACGTCCCATAGGATTATCACTGCAGTGCGGTAAGCTGCGTTATAAGACTTAAACGCAGCTCTGCAACATGCCTCTGTGAAATCGACCTAATGGCGGCTCAAGTTGAGGTGGGGGTGGTGAGGGGTGGGGGGTGAATCGCCTAGCTATTTTTTACCTGCTGGTTTTCCCCACTACATGAGAGACCATGGAAAAAAGATTTCAGCGCTCACAGTGTTATTAATAAACCTAGATGGTACAAGCCACCTTTCTGGGTGTTAACTG
Organism: Hyperolius riggenbachi; assembly: GCF_040937935.1. Lineage (NCBI taxonomy): Eukaryota > Metazoa > Chordata > Amphibia > Anura > Hyperoliidae > Hyperolius > Hyperolius riggenbachi. The sequence continues at coordinate 509,072,731 of NC_090646.1, read as the reverse complement.
TCTAAATGGTACTTAAACACAAAGTCCAAGATAAATCTTGTAGGAGGTGCTGCAAGATATGCCAGGTTGCTCTGGTAATAGTCAGGGCCGGATTTCTGGCAAGGCCACATAGGCCATGGCCTAGGGCACCAGAAATTTAGGGGTGGCTCAGTGAGGGGCAGTAAAGCTATTCTATGCAGCCATCCATATCTACAAGAACAGATTTAACCTTCAAACTCCCTGTCCAGTACTTGTGTCGTCCCTGCAAGACCTGTAAGCTCTATCCTGCAGGTACACTTCAGCCTAGCTCTCATGGTAAACATAATGGTTCCATCATTAATGAGATAACAAACATAACATAAAAGTTCTTAAGGAAAACATAACTTATAATCTATTCGCATATTACTAAAATAGTCATCTGTGACAACTGGCATCCAATGAGGGAAAGTAAGTAGAATTCTCATTGGGGCACACAAAGATAAAAACCAAACACACGGTATAGTTGGCCTTGGGCGGTGAAAAGTACAAATCTGGCCCTGGTAATAGTCTATGCAGGAAATAATCATGCGCTCTCCCTTTAACCACGATAATCACACTTGATACAATATGGAAATGCAGATCCCCTTGCGGGTACTGACTCACCAGATCCTAAGGTCTCAAGTGACCAAGTTTCGCTTCCGGGGGTGTTCCCCCCCCCCCCCCCCCCCCCCCCCGTCGCCTCTCTGGCTTCTGGGTGTCCTCCAACGACTGCTGGCTCTGCTGGGCTCTCCTTCCCAATAGCGTGAGATATGGAGATAAAAACAAACAAGAGGACCCGCCTCTATTCGTGCATTATCTTCTTTTATTTCAGTAAAAAATTGTTAAACACAAGTTTTGAGGCAAAAAAGTTCATGCTGCTTTCGGATGGGTTACAAAAGTATAGGCTGGGAGGAATTAGCTCCAGGGTGTCCGCCTCCCGCCGTCCAATACAACCCTCCACGCGGCAGCTAGTGAATTAAAAAACGCCACGCCGGGGATCCTCTTGTTTGTTTTTATCTCCATATCTCACACTATTGAGAAGGAGAGCCCAGCAGAGCCAGCAGTCGTTGGAGGACACCCAGAAGCCAGAGAGGCGACGGGGGGCCAACACCCCCGGAAGCGAAACTTGGTCACTTGAGACCTTAGGCTCTGGTGAGTCTGTACCCGAAAGGGGATCTGCACTTCCATATTGTATCAAGTGTGATGATCGTGGATAAAGGGGGAGCGCATGATTATTTCCTACATGAGAGACCATAGCATGTAGATTGAGGGGACTAAAAGGGGACTTAAAAGGGGGTGAGACATTGAAACACACAAGCTATTTCATGTTATGTTTGGGTTACTTTTATTTTATTTTAGTTAATAGTTTTCTTCTCATTTTCTTTTGTCGTGATTTTTTGAGAACACTGTTGGTCCATTCAGTTCGGTTGGTTTTCTATTTATGTTCACTCATCATTATGTTTATGGCCAGCTTATGGTGATACAAGGTGTCAAGGAGGAACAAGTAGAGGCTTATTACGCCTCTGTCCTCAACTTTGCACTAGTTAGAGCAGCATACTATCCAAGCTTTATGAGTTCAGATATAAGGCATTGGCCATTGGTTCCACCAAACTAAATGTGACTGGTCTGGACTTATCCATCTGCTACAATTACATTGTGTTCCATGCTACGTTTGGCTCATTATTTGTTAATTATTATCTCAGATTGATTCATATGCTTCTATTGGTTGAATTTTCATTATTTGTCTTCAATAGAAGATTTAACAACAAATAACATTTAAAATACAACCTGAGGCTTTGAGTTAAATGTTCATATTCCTTTCTTTATGATCACTAGATAGATGTCAGTGAATTGAAGCCAATCTGTGTGAATTTCAAAGACTACAAAGGTATCTAAATACTGTACATTGCAGGGTGAGAGTACCGACAGAAAGATGGAGAAAACAGACCTCATGTGTACTGATCAGACGGGTGGGGAAACCCAGGGGGGGCAAGCAAGACAATTCCAGTAGGAAAGAGTAGAAGTTAATCACCTGAACATGTTTAAAGGGACTCCGAGCAGTGCAGAAACTATGGAAAGATGCATATCATTTTAAAGCTCTCTGTCTCCTCTTTCCAATGATATATAAACCGCCGCCCTACGCCTTTTAGTTTTTGCTATTTTTGCGATTGAATTTGCCGCGGCCGTGATTTCAATCGCAAAAATAAAGAAAAGTAAAAGGCGTAGGGCGACGATTTAGGGGTCGTCAGAAAGAGGAGAAAGAGAGCTTTAAAATGATATCCATCAAGCCATAGTTATATTGTATTACACAGGGCGACTTTTTCTGCTGAATGGAGCTGCTGACACTGGGGAAAGTGTCGTCCTGTGTAATACAATGTAACTATGGAAAGATGGATATCATTTTAAAGCTCTCTTTCTCCTCTTTCTGGCGACACCTAAATCGTTGCTATACGACTTTTAGTTTTCTTTATTTTCGCGATTGAAATCGCGGTCGCGGCAATTTCAATCACGAAAATAAAGAAAACTAAAAGGCGTAGGGCAGCGGTTTATATATCATTGGAAAGAGGAGAAAGAGAGCTTTAAAATGATATCCATCTTTCCATAGTTTCTGCACTGCTCGGAGTCCCTTTAATCTCTGTAGGACTTGTCTCCCTCCAGCAAAGGTGTATGGAGTTGTTGAATATCAGTTTGAAAGGCGTTAAAGTGCAGGAGGTGCGCAGAGTCTATGTCAGGGAAAGCAATAATAGCAAATTCTGTACTCAAGAGTTTTATCAAAATCTTAATTCTAGCAGAGATCTCTACACCGTATCTCAGAATACTCCGGGTCTACGTTTCTTAGCTTTATTAAAATATACAGTATACTCCCTTACTGAAGCCTTTGTATACCAAGTACCCCTATCTGTGTGTCATTTCTATTACCCCGATTCTGTTAGAACTATTCCTGCCTGCAAACCTGTGCCCTAGACTATAAGAGTTATTATTATTATTGTTAATATTACATATTACACAGTGCTAGCTACCAAAAATGGTACTGCCCTGGAAATAACTGTTTAAAAATGCTCACTTAGGATTAGGAATGTAATCGTGCAAACTGCTGTAAAAACGAGTTCCATTCATTTTGGAAAATATATGCTTTCTGTAGTGAAGCAGGCCTTGCATTAAAATCCGTGTTTCATGTAAATCAGTAGAGCACATGCCAGCATTATCATGTTGCTATTTTTGATCAAATAATGCCATAAATAAAAGTGTGATGTTGAGTTCCATTATGTGACGATTATGAATTTGCTTTCTGGGTGCCTGTAGTCTTACAGGGATTCCACATCTCTATTCAGTATATCCTTATCTTAAAGAACACCCAAGTGAGTGCAATATAAACATTGACATGTTTTTAAACAATACAAAGTGCCCGTCTGTCCTGCTGATCATCTGACTGTTAAACTTTTAGCCATAGACCCTGAACAGCTGGATTCATCATGTATGTGATTCAAACTTTAACCTCCTTGCCGGTTATCCCGAGCTCAGCTCGGGGTAACCTGCGCAGGAGGATTTCTCAGGCCCCGCTGGGCCGATTTGCATAATTTTTTTTTATTGCATGCAGCTAGCACTTTGCTAGCTGCGTGCATATAACGATCACTGCCGCTCACAGCCGATTCGTCGCTACCCGCCACCCCACGCCCCCCCCCCCCTCCAGGCCCCGTGCGCAGCCTTGACAATTAGTTCCAGGCAGCGCTGAGGGGTGGATCGGGATTCCCCATGACGTCCCGATGTCCATGAGGTTGGTGACGTCATCCCGCCCCGTCGCCATGGCGACCGGGGAAGCCCAGCAGGAAATCCCGTTCTGAACGGGATTTCCTGCTTACTCTGATCGCCGGAGGTGATCGGAGTGGGTGGGGGGATGCCGCTGCTCAGCGGCTATCATGTAGCGAGCCCTGGGCTCAATACATGATTTAAAAAAATTTTTTTTTAAAAGTGCTGCTCCGCCCCCTTGCCGTCAGAATTGGAATGGCAAGGGGGTTAATTCCCCCAGAGAGATTAGCAGGACTGTCAGGCAACTGCTATTGTTTGAACGTAAAGAAGTATGGCAGCCACTATATGCCTCTGCAAAGTAAACATTAATCAGAATCAGTATCAGATTGTAACACCTGAAATACTTTTTTAATGTATCTAGAATTCTATGGCTGGCTAAAAGACCACTATAAGGGCCTGTTTCCACTATAGCGTTGCGGAATCGCCGCAAATCACCGCAGGCAAATCGCATGCGGGTGCGATTCCGCATACGTTTTTTGCCGCGATTTCGCATGCGATTTTGCATAGGTTAGGGTGATGCGATTTTAACCATGTCACTGCCTGTGTGAATTAACATGGGTACCTATGCGAAATCGCATGCGAATTCGCGGCAAAAAACACATGGGGAAAACGCATGCGATTTCCCTGCTAAATATATTGCGTGCGATTCGCCTGCATTCCACACGCAGGTGAATTCTGAGGGCTGTGCCATGCAGAAAAATCCTGCACAGAAAAACGCACAGCAAAACTGACAAGTGGAAACAGGCCCATCCACTTGTATTGGCTGTGCGAATCCGCATGCGGGCAACGCATGCGGATTCGCGATAGTGGAAACGGGCCCTAAGGCATCAACAGTAGGCTTGATACTCTGTAGTAGAAGCAGCGAAGTATGAGGAATATATAAAGGTGTGCTCACATCTATGATGGATGTAATCGCCCAAGGGGATTAGGTCCTAATCCCTTTGGGCGGCATCGCTGGGCTGCATACATGAGTGTCAGTTGTGTAGCTGATGACGCGTTGTGTTGCTATGCGGGGGGGGGGGGGAGGTATGATGAGCAGCGCATGCAGGACATCACACGGCTGGTGGGGGATCGGCAGGGATCAGCGTGGCTAAGGTTTAGTAGATCCGCCCGGCAGATCGCTTGCAGGTTGGGGGTCAGGGGTCACAGGCTGCTGTACACACAGCTGACGGTCAGCTGAGGCGGTCGTTATTGGCTGCCTCTGCCAACTTAAGTCAGGTGTGTGTACAAGGCTTTAGTCAAACAAACATACACACACAAACACACATTTTCATCTTAAATATGCTTTTAAGCATCACATTGAAAAATAAACTCTGATTATGCTTTCTTCTTCAATGTATTATTTATAGACTTGTGTGCTTCTCAGAGGAGAAGGTCAAGCATTTTAGCCCTTGTGCAGTACTGAGTGCATCCATGTAAATGCTTAGAATTTGCATTGGTTTACATATTCGGCTGTTTACAAAGGGCCATCCAAACCTCTCAGTATGCTTAGAGCAAATAGTTAATATGTATGTGGTTGGACAAGAGCAGCAAGGAAACCAATGTTTACATCAAAACTGTCTCTGCACCTCCTGGGAGATCTGGTTCAAAATAAAATATTAATATGGAGTCTTGAAAGTTTTCTGTCTCGGGCTGATACATGCAATGTGCACTGAGCACAACCACAGATGAGTAAGGGCTATTCTTCCCATAACAATGGCCAATCAGCAGTTTACTGGAAATGAAGTGCTGTTTTTTAACCGGTTCAGCACCGTTGTGCCGAAAATCTCATGCATCCGAGCAACGTTCACCTCCCATTCATTTGCCTATAACTTTATTGCTACTTATCACAATGAATTGATCTATATCTTGTTTTTTTCCGCTACTAATTAAGCTTTCTTTGGGTGCTACATTTTGCTAAGAATTATTTTTTTCTAAATCCATTTTAACAGGAAGATTAAGAAAGAAATTTAAAAAATTCATTATTTCTCAGTTTTTGGCCATTATAGTTTGAAATTAATATAAGCTACCGTAATTAAAACTCATGTATATTATTCGCCCATCTGTCCCGGTTATTACACCATTTAAACGATGTCCCTATCACAATTTATGGTGTTGATATTTCATTTAGAAATAAAGGTGCATTTTTTCAATTTGTGTCCATCACTATTTATAAGCTTATAATTTTAAATAATATAATAACATACTCTCTTGACATGCATATTTAAAAAGTTCATACCCTTGGGTAACTATTTATGTTGTTTTTGTTTATTTTTATTATATATTTTTTTATTTATTTTTTTTTAAATAAAATATGTATGTGGGTCATTTTTGGTGTGGGAGGGAAACTCCTAATTTTAAATCTAAAATAATAGAATTGTTTTATTAAAAGTGTATGTGGGTGCAGTTTACTATTTGGCCACAAGATGGCCACAGTAAAAAACAGTCCTGGATGCGAACAAATCTCGCATCCAGGAACTAAAGTTCACGGAGAAGTTTCCTGGGGGGCAGAAATACCGCGCTCTCTCACTAGAAAGTGTCGGTTTTTCTGCGGGGAAATTAGATCGGTGAATGGGAATTATATATCGGGGGGCTAGCGGCGGGTGGCGGGTGCGCGCGCGGGAGCGCGCCCGATCTCGCGCACCATGCGACAGAAGCAGCAGTGCCTATCTGGACGAGAAAGCTCGTCCAGATAGGCCGCACTGGTTAAAGAACAATTTTTGTTGTGTACGACGAGCAATACAGTCTTAAAGGAAACCTGTAGTGAGAATGGAATGGGGGCTGCCATCTTTATTTTTGCATATATAAAAAAATTGCCACCAACCTTTCTATCACGTTGAATCTCTGACTCTTTGAGTCACCTGCTCTAGTCACCGCTCTAGTATTTGAAATGGCAGCATTTCGTGTATATTGTCGGGTTATTCGAAAGAACAAATGTAGTAAATAGCTTAACATAGTGATGATTCTGGAGAATATCAAGGCACATGGGCACATTTATTAACCAACTCACCACTGAGGTGTTTTTCTCCTTATGCACCAGAGCAATTTTCACATTTCAGCACGCCTCCCTTTCATTGGCCAATAACTTTATCACTACTTATTACAACAAAATGATCTATATCGTGTTTTTCTTCGCCACTAATTAGTTTGGATGGTACATATTGCTAATTATTTTATTTTAAATGCATTTTAGTGGGAATAGTAAGAAACAATGGAAACAAAATGTAATATTTCTCAGTTTTCAGCTATTATAGTTTTAAAATAATACATGCTACTGTAATTAAAACTCATGTATTTTATTTGCCCACTTGTCTGGGCTATTACACCGTATAAATCATGTCTCTATTACAATATATGGAGACTAAATTTTACTTGGAAATAAAGGTGTATTTTTAAGTTTTGCATCCTTTACTAATTACAAGCCCTTATTTACAAGAATAATATATACCCTCATGGCATACATATTAAAAAAGTTTGGTCCCTAAGGTAATCTAATTATGTACTTTTTTTTACAATGTCTATTTTTTTATAAAAGTGTTTTATTTTGGTAACTATTTGAAGGAAGTTAAGGGGTATACTAACCCTCCTGGCGGTAAAGCCACGTAGGGGGATTTCTCAGGCCCTGCTGGGCCGATTTGCATAATTTTTTTTTTTGCTACACTGTGCACAACGATCTCCTCCGCTCTGCGCCAATTCGCCGCTACCCACCGCGCCGCCCCCCCCCAGACCCCATGCACTGCCTGGCCGAATAGTGCCAGGCAGCACTGAGGGGTGGATCGGGACTCCCTTTGAGGTCACGTCATCGGTGACGTCATCCCGCCCGTCTCCATGGCGATGGGGGAAGCCCTAATGGAAATCCCATTCAGAACGGGATTTCCGGACAGGCTTTATCGTCGGAGGCGATCGAAGAGGGTGGGGGATGCCGCTGCACAGCAGCTATCATGTAGCGAGCCCTGGGCTCGCTACATGATTTAAAAAAAAAAACTGCTGCGCTGCCCCCTGGCGGTTTTTAATAGACTGCCAGGAGGGTTAATGGGGTATTTTGTGTATTTTTTATTTAATGGGATGTATGTAGGTGTAATTTTACTATTTGGCTACTAGATGCCCTCACTTTATTCCTAGATCCTAGAGTGTACTGTTTACTGCGTTACAGGAAGTACCATGTGTATGCTATACTTTCACTTTTGTCAACAACCATCAGCATCTCATTGATGCCGGTGATCATTGATCACAGGCACTGATCTGTGTACTAATGGGCAGCGATGAGAACACGTAGGGGAACACGCACAGCAGCGATTGCGGCGATATATGTATATATCTACACCCCTAAGACAAACATAAAGTCTCAAGGGGCATAGACATACTGTATGAAAAATTATAAGTGGTAATAATCAGTTCAAGGAACATTTGCACAAAATGGGTGCATTTGCTTCAATATTATTCACACTGCATTGTTAAAGATGAATTGTAGTGAAAATAATGTAATGAATACATTTATTTATTTACCCATTGTAAAATCTTTCCTTTCCCTGATTTACATCCTGATATTTATCACAGCATTGCAGCTGGTGACATCGTTAGTCCTCTCAGGTGCAGGTCTGCAAAATGTTTGGTTACTGATAGTTCCGAAGACAGTTCAAAATGTTCCTGGTCTCCCAGAATGCTGGGGGTAGGGGGTGGGGCAAAGGAGAGAGGCTAAACCTCACTGTGAGTACAGGGTTACAAACATTATACAGCAATTATATGCCCTTATAGGTCTGCCCCACAGCCTCTGTAATAATGAGCAACACCACCAATTTGTTAGCTCACTTCAGAAACACATCAGGGCAGCACACAATGTTTTATTCTTTTTCCATCTGTAGAGAGGAATACAAGTGCTCGGTAAATATGTCCATATTTCAAAGTAACTTTGGCAAATAGGCAATAAATAAACTGAAAATGAGATGGCGCTTCAAGCTGCATTGATATAATAAATCATTGTGATATTGTCTCTGCCAACACAGGGCCAAGGTGAAGAAAGGTGTTAACATTCTGAATGTGAAGATCAGCGATGCCCGGCAGTGGGATGTAAAGCAAGAACTGGGGAATGGAGGAAAGCATTCCACCACCACAGTGACCTGTCAGAGGATAGGACCAAACCCACGCAACAGGTACAGCGCTATTCCTATCCGCAGCAATGTGTCTCTTCTCATATAACTCTTATTACTGCAGAACAGAACGGGATCACAGAGGCACTTTTGTTAATGGCGACTCCATCTGCTTACAGGCAATAGTGCATTCATTTCTAGTGTAAGCCTGAAATGAATTGGCTTGTGCTGCTCCTGACCACATATTTTCACAATGGTAACTTTATTATCCTTTCCCTCTACATCTGCGTCTTTCTTTGTATGCCATCTGGTTGATATGGATCCAGGATCCTTTCATTCAATATATGTTCTGTATGTTTCAGGCAATCACAATAAATTGTGCCCAATGTATCCATTATTATGCTTTCTCATAACAAATGTCAATTTAGAGAGGGGTGTGGAGGGAGAGGGATGTGATCTGATCCATTATGATCTCCGCCATTATCAGTGAGTCAGTGACACGCTCGCTGAGACTGGAAACCCACTTCCATGTCTGATGCATCACAATGTGTAACATTGAGAGGTAAAATAATCCTGCTGATAGTCATTGCTTCCTATGTAGCAGTTTCTGTTCTTTAATGATGGCCGGGTGGATTTCTTTCAGTCACTGTTATTTAGTTGCTGTACTCCTTGGTGTGATTTGAATCCCTGTAACATGAACTCTTATCTGCTAAAGCTGAAAAGGGATTTATAGTCTCTATATCTGTATAGATAGCCATAGCAAATGGATTGTATTGTTGCTATTATTATTAGTATTATTATGATCATTATTGAATGCAGATATATATATATATATATGTATATATATATATATATATATATATATATATATATATATATATATATATGTATATACACACACAGACACACACACACACATAGTACCTGGTAATGCGTGCGTTTAGAACATAAATGTCAAACTCTGGCCCTCAGAGCCATTAAATTTGGCTCTCAAGTGGTTTCCCTACTTTGCATTATGTTTGGCCCACTCTAGACCACCAGGTAAGCTATATTGGAGGTGAATCCTTAGAACATCAGGGAGGCCATATGGGGAGGTAGGAGGAAAGCACTAAACACTAGGGAAATGTATAGGGGAGGCTGGGGGTCTCTAGACACCAGGGAACTTTATAGGGGAGGAGGGACCTCTAGACACCAGAGAACTTTATAAGGAAGGAGGGTGGCCAGTAGACATTGAGGTTGACCCTCAACTAGGTCCCACTGTACAATTTCGGTCCACTTTGTATTTGAGTGTGACACCACTGAATTAGAGATAACAAACTGCAGCAGTGTGTTACCATAACGCTACACGTTACAATGTGACGCAAACGTCGCACTGTGAAAGTCCCATAACTTATCATTGCAGTGCGGTAAGCTGTGTTATAAGAGTTTATAACACAGCTCTGCAAGATTCCACTCTGAATAAGCCCTTAATCTACCTCAACAGGATGGAACCTCTTCTCTGGTGTGATAGTTTGCACTTGTGTCATTGTCATCCCCTTATAGCTTTACTTATATTATGTGTACAGCTCTATATACTGTATATACTTGAATACAAGTCAACCTCGTGTATAAGTCGACTCCAATATCCAACACTCTTAAGCTGAATTTTTTTTATTGACTCAAGTATAAGTCTACCCAGCAAAGTTAATGGCTGCACTTGGGGCTCGGGAGGGGTTAATGACTGCACTGCATACAGTGTTGCAGCCATTAACCCCTCCTGTCCCTTAAGTGCAGCCAATAACTGCTCTAGGACCTCAAGTATAGCAATTATTCACTCCCATTTATGCAGCCCAGTATTTCCTCCCTGCTCCTTTCCTTGTTAATTGTTGTGGTCAGGACTTTTAGACCTGTGTTTTCTTGGCATTTCCTTTCCTCAAAGTATCACTTACCACAGGGTAATGCAAATCGGAATGGCACTATTAGTACGCACATTACTCAGTGTGCTCAGTGTTGCCCTTAACTCGTGTATAAGTCAACCCCTATACTTTTATGAAGTAAATCCGACCTAAATTTCTAGACTTATACTCGAGTATATACAGTATTATGTTGGAGCAGGAAAAGCGACTGTAGTAGATATGATCACTAAAAATGTTAAGTGTAGTACCTTTATAATAATTATGTCATTTGACTAGCTAGGACTTTAAACATTGATTTTGCTATGACATTTCTGCATGCTGGGAGGCTTGCGTTATCTGGCTTTAGTTCTACTTTATGCTTTGCTTCCTTTGTGGCCTCCCCAGTGTTATTTAATGCTGATCTTCAAAAAAAACCAACATGTTTTCATTTAGATTCTCCCTCAACATTAAAAGCTTCACATGTTAGCCAGTGTGTCTTGTCTTGCAGACTACATAATCGTTTCTCCTCATTCAACCCCTCATGGTGGGTTTCCTAGTGAGCCTCGTCAGGTATTATATTACCTCAGGGAAAGAACAAAGCCTACATTGTATTGTTCTGTGCTCTTTATAAGGAGTATCATATTTTTTATTACCAACTAAAATACAGTTTTACAAGAAGCAACAGGATACCTCTGACTGAGTGAATACCAACATCATTCATTGCTTTAGAAGCCAATATAGACAGAATATCTATAATAAAGAAAACAATCTTAAATATAAAATGTCCATAGGGATGGCAATGCCTAGGAGAACTCATGGAGAAGCATGTGATCCGTTTGATCAGCTGATTTGCTGGTCATGATCATGTGCTAAACCAAGAAGTCATCAAAGCAAATCAGACCCCTACAAATCTGCTGATCAAACTGATCACATGCTTCACCATGAGTTCTACTCAGTATTGCCATCCCTACATACCAATAATCAGGTACAGACAAAGCTTTTACCTGATAGGTATTAAAGGGTACCTAACGTAAAAGTATACTGACCACATAGGGGTACACAGGAACACACATTGGCTGTTCATGTGTCCCCTATGTGGTCAGTGTAATAATTGGCTGTTCCCAGGTGGCCTGCCTGTGTTCCCCTATGTGGTCAGTGTAGTAAAAGTAATGTGCGCAGTTCAACATACCTGGGGCTTCCTCCAGCCCCCTGTAGTCTTTCTGGTCCCTCACCATCATTCAGCTCTGTTCCATTTAGCTGCTGTGCCCCTCTGAAAGCTAACTGAGCCATTTGCAGGCTACTGCGCATGTTCGGCCCGCACCTCCTTAAAGGCTTGTTCACACCTAGGGTGTTTTGCGTTTTTTTGAGCGCCGGCGATTTTTAAAAATGCCCTGAATTCGCTAGTGCAATGATTCCTTATGGTACAGTTCATATCAGCATGTTTCATCCGCTTTCCGCTCAGCAAAGCGCAGCATGTACCATTTTCGGGGGGATTTTGCTACAAATGAAGGTATAGGAAAAGCGCAAAACACTCACAAATCGCTTTATCCGGCGAATGTGTTCACGCTTTTATGAATAAATACATTGTATTTATTCATTTCCAGGTGAAAGAGTTCACTTCCTGACTGAGGTCAGAAAGTGAACAAACTGAATCGCTCTGCAAAAGCGCTTACAAAAGAGCTTTGTACAAAATCGTAGCGAGCAGTGAAGCGCCGGGAGGGGAAAAATGTGCAAAAAATCGAAAATCGCTGGCGCCAGCGATTTCAATTTTAGATGTGAACAAAGCCTGACTGTGTGTGACGCATGCACAGTTGCAGTTTTTATGAACTGCGCAAGTGCAGAACAGACTTGGCTACGGGAGCGTGATTGAGCCTGGGCCATGTGTGCAGCTTACGGAGGACTCAGCTGCTGAATGGAACAGAGCGGAATGACAGGATCAGCAGGCATTCATAGGGGGCTGGAAGGAACCCCAGGCAAGTTAAACTGGGCGCATTACTTTTACTATAGGTACCTTAGGTTGGGCGTATTTGTGACTTTGCATTTGTCGCACATCTAATGTATTTTTAAAGCACTGCATTAATCCTGCATTATTAGGTTGCTTTGTACATTTTTCATTTTAACTGCAATTTAAAATTGCGTTGTAGGTTTCCTTTTTAGTGTGTTATGTGCGATTCAAGTATAATGCAAGTCAGAGGTGAAATATAACAATTGCGTTATGTGCAAAAATTGAAGTGCAATTTTGAAATTTATCAGGTACACTTTCATGTAAATTATCTTTATTGGCATGCACAGAAAAATTGTAATCCTACTAAACCAAAGGGGAAAAAAAACACAGGAAAGCAGCAGAAAAATTGCAAAACACAGATATGTGCATGCGAAAAAATGCAGAAAATTGCATGCGTCATTCCCATAGATAGATAAGTGTGAAAGCTGATACAATCTAACATTGCACTTGTCTTTACATATGTTTCCCCTCTAAATTTTAAAAATGTCTTTAAAAAAAAAAACTATTATGTTTTTTAGTGAAAAAAAAAATGTTGGTGCATGTTCCCTGGATAAGATACACATACCAATTTTTGGGTCAATGTCATGCATGCTGGCTTTATAATCAACCGTGAAAATCAGCCCTCTAGACTATGGCCCAGTGCACACCGAGCGGATTTGGATGCGATCCGCCGGCCGCACCCGCCTGTAAATCCGCATGGCTATTGTATTTCAATGGGCTGGTGCACACCGGCGTTTGAGGTTTTTAGCAAACCGCAAACGGGCCTTCTGCTGCACGCTTCAAACCGCCGGTGTGCACCAGCCTATTGAAATACAATAGCCATGCAGATTTACAGGCGGGTGCGGCCGGCGGATCGCATCCAAATCCGCTCGGTGTGCACTGCCCAAATCTCTGACATCCACACCAAAAACCGCTACCATTTTGTGGATCTGTTAGTGGTTTTGGTGTGCACTGGGCCTATGTTTCCATTCTGCAATGTGCCTTTTTAAAAACGCTGAACTTGCTGCATATTTTTCCAAAACACATCTAAAACGCACCTAATGTATGTCAATGTTGAGACAGACGTACAGTGTTTTATTGCGTTTTGTTCGCCTTTTTTAAAAAAAAACTAATTTGATGATGTATTTCCACTTTCTGTTGACTTCCTAGTGATTAACATAAAACGCATATAAAAATGCATATGAAAAGCATACAAAAATGCGTATGTGATTTATATTTGGAAAATGCAAAAGCATTAAAATGTAAACAAAACGCACTCAAAACGCACAAATGCATATGCAGAAAAACGCATCCTTTCATACATCGCCTAGTTTATTCCCAGCCTCAGTGAAAATTTCCCAAAATAAGCACATAATCAACTTGATTTTGCGCCAAATTTGGCTCTTTGCAAGTTTTACCTGCTCATTTCTTATGCTAGGTCTTTCCAAAACTTTGCCTTGTGTGTAGTGAACATGATTATTATTGTGTGTTCATACATACCTTTATTACATTTCCGGATGGTAAACTGCTTAACATAAATACTTGCTGTCTATTTTATGCATATTCGAACAGAAAAGGCACTAAAGATACTTCAGAACTGATTTTCATATTGAGAATACAACCCCCAGGAGAAAAGATGTAACATTCCCCACAATTTTTAGCAACAGATATAGCACAATGCAATCACTGCGTCATTTACATAATGTCTAATTAACCCATGAAAAATGGTGAGCACTGATTATGCAAATGCACTAATTACCATTGACTGCATTAGCCTATGTAAATGGTTCTCTTATTTTTATTAAGCTAAGTCGGTTTTGTATTCCGTGTTATTGCATTTAGTGAATTACAAATGGATTATTTCAATCAGCATTGCCTAAATGTAGTACCCTACGTCTACAGTCATCTCCGCTGATCACAAGCATACTGTTTGGTTTAACAAATAACGAGATTTCCGCTAATTAGTTAATTTTAATTAAATTTGTTTCAGCAATATTTCCTGCGGGGATGTATTTGTTTGATGTGATGGTGGACAATGAGCCAGATTAAAAAGACATGGCCGTTTTGAGCATGTAAGCGCGGTGTATGCTGGTAATATGCCCATATGACAGGACAGCAACAGAACATGTGTGTCACCCATATGTATGCACAGATGAAAGAATCAAATGTATATTTTATCCATTGTTGATTCTTTTCTGATATTTTATAGAGATGGCTCAAACCTCAGATTTTGGGTCTGTGGACCGTTGACATCAGGCACGTGCAGAGGGGGGTGCTGGGGATGCTTGAGCACCCCCCCCCCCCTTTTGAACTTTTCTGTCATGTGGCCCCTTTTCCCGTTTGCACAAACGGTGCAGGTAACAGTACCCTCAGAGCCTGCACAGTGAGTGAGCAGCCATCCACCGCTCACAGTGACAACTAACACTGGAGTGATAGGTCTGGAACCCCAAAGCATATTGCAGCATTTAGGAGCAGGAGCAGAGAGATCAGCACACAGCACGAACTTTGAATGAGATCTTGGCTCTCCTGTTCTGCTGCTTAATATTGCCGACTTCCGGGTAGAGTATCCTGGCTGTCAGAGCACAGCGTGAGTGCGGAGAGAAGACAGGGGAGAGATCAGCCAGCAGCCTGGTCTGTTATCAGCGATGATGCCTCATTCAGCTCCCATGCTGCTGCTTATCTCTGTGAGGATCTCCTTCAGGGCTGCTCTGTACTCTGGCTGAAAGTTCGTCTGCAGACAGCGAGTGAAGCTCCCCCCAACCCCCACCTTGAGAAATGTATGTACTCTAACGTGTAGCGTAGCATTTATTTCCATCTCTTCCTCACTAAGTGTGTGGCTGTTTACTTCCCTATTTCCCTCCTTAGCTAGCCTGTGTCACCTTGTGCTTATTTCTGTTCTAGCTTGTATCCCCCCCTCCCCCGCCCCTCCCGTGACATTCAGTGCCCCCCTTTCCTATGTCACATTCAGTGCCCCCACTCTCCTCCCTGTGTCACACTCAGTGCCCCCTTCCCTATGTCACATTCAGTGCCCCACCCTCCTCCCTGTGTCACATTCAGCACCCCTGTGCCCCCCTCCCTGTGTCACATTCAGCACCCCTGTGCCCCCTCCATGTGTCACATTCAGCACCCCTGTGCCCCCCTCCCTGTGTCCCATTCAGCACCCCTGTGCCCCCCTCCCTGTGTCACATTCAGCACCCCTGTGCCCCCCTCCCTGTGTCACATTCAGCACCCCTGTGCCCCCTCCCTTAGTCACATTCAGCACCCCTGTGCCCCCCTCCCTGTGTCACATTCAGCACCCCTGTGCCCCCCTCCCTGTGTCACATTCAGCACCCCTGTGCCCCCCTCCCTGTGTCACATTCAGCACCCCTGTGCCCCCCTTCCTGTGTCACATTCAGTGCCCCCTTCCCTATGTCACCTTCAGTGCCCCCACCCTCCTCCCTGTGTCACATTCAGCACCCCTGTGCCCCCCTCCCTGTGTCACATTCAGCACCCCTGTGCCCCCCTCCCTGTATGACATTCAGTGCCCCCACCCACCTCCCTGTGTCACATTCAGTGCCCCCACCCTCCTCCCCATGTCACATTCAGCACCCCTGTGCCCCTTCTGCCGACGAAATAGTACGTTCACTGACAAATGCATAGGCAGGAGGGTTAGGGAGGTGGAGGGGATAGTAAAGTCTATGGGATGTAGGTTAGTTCAACGATGCAAGTTACTTTGTTGGAGCACGCCCTCCCCGTGTCATATTCAGTGTCCTTCCCCTGTGTCACATCCCTCCTCCCTGTGTGACATTTAGCACCCCTTTGTCCCCCCTCCGGGTCACATCCAGTGCCCCCGTGAACCATTTAGCACCGTTGTGCCCCCCCCATGTGTCACCGTCATGTTTAATTTTCATTAAATCTTCCATATGAACTAATTCTAACTGGGGATAGAAGCAGGGCATTTTTTCCTAGGGCCCAATTTGGTCTTAATCCAGCGTTGCTCAATGCTGTTTAGAAATCGAAAACGAGATTCCAGCCTTGATGATCCCATGATCGTCAAAGCTGCGTTTATTTAACCTACTCCCCACTGCAGCAGCCGGTATCCGTCTTCCTCTCCCCATCCCCTCCCCCTGCAGCTATAACAGGCAGCCTGTGCTGTCACTCACTGTGCCTCTCGCGCACACAGATCACACCACCAGCTCCCGTCTCTTCTGTCCATGGTACAAGGGCATGCGGCTTGATGACATCCTCAAGCTGCTCCCCCGTACTGAAGACAGAGAGGACCGGAACTGGTGGTGCGATCTGTGCATGCGCGAGACCTGGTGCTGCAGCACCTATGCAGGCTAACCTGTACTGCAGCATTTATACTGGCTGACCCATACTGAGACACCTCTACTGGCTAACCTGTACTGCAACACTTATACTGGCTAACCTGTACTGTGGCACCTATACTGGCTAACCTGTACTGTGGCACCTATACTGGCTAACCTGTACTGTGGCACCTATACTGGCTAACCTGTACTGCAGCACATATACTGGCTAACCTGTACTGTGACACCTATACTGGCTAAGCTGTATTGAGACACCTATACTGGCTAACCTGTACTGCAACACCTATACTGGCTAACTTGGCCCTCTAGCTGTTAAGGAACTACAAGTCCCACAATGCATTGCAGGAGTCTTACAGCCACAGTCATGACTCATAAAGGCAAATGCATTGTGGCACTTGTAGTTCCTTAACAGCTGGAGGGCCAAGTTTGCCCATGCCTGGGCTAACTTGTACTGCAGCACCTATACTGGCTAACCTGTAGTGCGGCACCTATATTGGCTAACCTGTACTGCGACACCTATAGCTGGCTTACCTATACTGGGGCACCTATAGCTGGCTAAACTATACTGGGGGCACCTATACGTGGCTACCTATATTGGGGGACCTCATACTCACCATCGGTGTACTGATCCATTGTTGTGAATCTAATCGAAATCATAATTTCTGACAGAAATCGGGCAATTCAATCGTTATCTAAAATCGTTCAGGCCTTCTGGCTGGCTTGTTTAAAATGGCAGCTCCATGGTGGCCGGCGGGCATTTTTCTGTGACTTGATTGCACAGATCAGATGGACAGGCACAGCAGCCAGTGGATGGGCCCGGTGAGGGGTGGACTCAGGCCTGAGGATGTGTGAGGGGCCCCAACATTTTTGATGGCATCCCTGTGTAGGGAATGGCCAGGGGGGAACACATAGACGGAGCAGCTGCAGCACCTACAAACATCAAACACTTGGTGTGTTCAGCGTGCTTCCTCCTAATATCACCACGGCGCGTCTCCATGGTAACCACGCACCGCTAATCTTACCAGACGCGGCTGCCAGAGGAAGAAACTTGCCCAGCCCCCCGGCAATGATGTCAGACAGTGCGCGGCTCGCATGTGCTTGACAGGCTCACGTAGAGACTCACCAAGCAGTGTGCGCCTCTGTCCTCAGCTTGGTCAAACTCACTGGAGGAAGAAAGAGTGCTCCTGCCCGGGACTGTGCTGTCACGGTGGTGACTGATTGGTAAATGAGTCTGTCTCAATAAACCGAACTGAAGCCAGGCCTTGGAGTAGGACTGTCTGGGAGCTAAAGGGGGGCCCTGACTTAACTTCAATACTTGATGCTTTGACGTGGGAGGGACTGGAAGCTGGAGGGAGACCCTGACTTTTACTTAATCTTGATGCTGGCTTGGCTGTTAATGTGCTTTTTTTAGGGGTAGGGGGAGGGAAGGTGGGGTGTCTATGGTGTGGGTGGGACAGGGAGCAGGGGGGGCCCTGACTAACTCGATACTGTCCTGGTTGATAGCGTGATTTTTTTCGGGGGGGGGGGGGCAGTTGATAGGGTGTGGGTGGGACTGGGAGCAGGAGGAGGGCCCTGACTTTAACTTGATGCTGGCCTGGTTGGTAGTTTTGGGAGGAGGGATGGGGGACCGATATGTCATGTGTGGACTAGGAGCAGGAGGGGGGCCCTGGCTTTAAGTAAGTAAACCTGAGACGGGGATATAAAAAATGTATACATACCTGGGGTTTCTTCAAGCCCCCTCCGGCATTATCACTCCCTCGCTGCTGTCCTCCCCTTTGGCTGGGAGTGTTTTGCTCTTGCGCAGTAGAGTTCTTGCACAGTTTTCTGCTCTCACACAGTTGTAGGTGCGTCGACTGGACAAACTACTGGGGGGGGGGGGGCTAGAGGGGGGCTAGAGGAAGCCCCAGACATGTATAGATTTTGTATATCACCCCCATCTCAGGTACACTTTAACTTGATGCTGACCTGGTTGGTAGTGTGTTTTTTTTTCCATGGGGGGGTGAGGCCCCTTTTTGAAATGTGAGCACCCCCCACTTAAGGACCCTCTGCACGGCCCTGGTTGACATGAACTTCCACAAAAGTCCGCGGACCAGCGAACTCGGCGAACAGCAATAGACTTTAATGGGCAGGCGAACTTGAAAAACTACAAACACTGTTTCTGGCCACAAAAGTGATGGAAAAGATGTTTCAAGGGGTCTAACACCTGGAGGGAGGCATGGCGGAGTGGAATACACGGCAAAAGTCCCTGGGAAAATGACGGATTTGATGCAGAGCAGGGTTGTAATCCTTAAAGGGCAGAAATCACATTGCATTCCTAAAGTGGAGGCATAAAGTGCTTGAAAACATCTTGTGTGTGTAGACATGCATCAGGTAGTGTAAGTAGTGTACTACTTCACACTGACAGACCAAACTCACTGTTTAACGCACCGCAAACAGCTGTTTGTGTAGTGATGGCCGTGCTAGTGCACACGTTGGCGAGAGTGCAGGCAATGGCGGTTTTCCAGCCCATATGGTCTGGCTGGGGTAAGCCGCCGGAGGGTGCCGCTCGGGCCCTGCTGGGCCGATTTAAATAATTTTTTTTTGCTGGACGCAGCTAGCACTTTGCTAGCTGCGCCCAGGGCCGGAGCTACCATAGAAAAAAATAGGCAACTGCCCCAGGGCCCCAGAGCCTGTAGGGGCCCCCAAGTTGTCCCTCCCCATGTTAACTGTTGCTCCCCAGGGTCTCTGCAGAGTCTGTTAAGTTGGGAGGTGATTGGGGGAGGGTCAGCAGCCAGTTCAGGGGCCCAGGAGGGAAGTTTGGCTGCAACATAGGGCCTCTAATGACGCTTTTGGGTTGGGGGGGTGTCTGTTGGGGGGCCCCCAGGCTAATATTGCCCTAGGGCCCAACTGCTACTTGAACCAGCCCTGGCTGCGCCAGCACCCTGATCGCCGCCGCCGCGCGCCCGATCGCCGCTATCCGGTGCGGCGCCCCCCCCCCCCCCCAGACCCCGTGCGCTGCCTGGCCAATCAGTGCCAGGCAGCGCCGAGGGTTGGAGCTGGACTCCCAATGACGTCCCGACGTCGCTGACGTCGGTGACGTCATTCCGCCCCGTCGCCATGGCGACGGGGGAAGCCCTCCAGGAAATCCCGTTCTTTGAACGGGATTTCCTGATCGGAGATCGCCAAAGGCGATCGAAGCGGGCGGGGGGATGCCGCTGAGCAGCAGCTATCATGTAGCGAGCCCTCGGCTCGCTACATGATTTAAAAAATGTTTTTTAAAAAAACTGCTGCGCTGCCCCCTGGCGGTATTTTTCATACCGCCAAGGGGGTTAATGACAGAAAAATAGTGACTGTCCAGCTGATCGAATTTGGTATGTCCACAATGAAGCAAAGACCTTATTATCTTGGGTGTGCCCCCCAACACACTCATATAAGTTATTGCTTCTTTGTGATATGCAAGCCCCTTCATCACGGCAAGGTAACGATCACGAAGGGGAATTGACACATGTACATGCCTATTGTTTTGTTGTTGCAGTTGCAGTGCAGCCAGAAAAATTAGGCATGTACGCACCAGAAAAAATTATTATCCTTTTTGTTAGCGGCCTGGAGTCCTGTACCCTGTTGGTGGTGGCGGAGAAGGCATTCAAGCGGCCTGCAGGCAGAGCTGCTGTGTGGGGATTGCTTTAGTCTTCGGGCAGGCAGCAGCGGCGTGCAGGCAGAGATGCTGTGTGGGGAGTCTGGGACTGACTTAGTCTTTGGGCAGGGAGTAGCGCTCCGGGATCTATGCCTCATTCATTTTAATAAAGGTGAGGTGCTGAACACTTTTTTGACCTAGGCAATTTCTTTTCTCAGTGACAATGCCTCCTGCTGCACTGAAGGTCCTCTCTGACAGGACTCTTGAGGCGGGGCAAGCCAGAAGTTCGATGGCAAAGTGTGACAGCTCTGGCCACAGGTCAAGCCTACGCACCCAATAGTCCAGGGGTCCATCGCTGCTCAGAGTGTCTATATCCCCACTTAAGGCCAGGTAGTCGGCTACCTGCCGGTCGAGGTGTTTGTGGAGGGTCGCTCTGGAAGGGCTGAGGTGATGTGTTGGACTAAGGAAAGTACGCATGTCCAACTTAACCATCTGATCACTAGAGCCTCCTGTCCTTGCCTGCTTGGACATGGGAGGAGGAGGATTACTAGCAACTTTTTTTCCATTGTGCTGTGACATCACCCTTAAACTCACTGTAAAGCATACTTCTCAAATTGTGTTGGAAGTGCTGCATCCATTCAGCCTTGCATTTATGTAGTAACACCTCTGCCACTTTGTGCTTATACAGGGGGTCTAGTGGCGTTGCCACCCAGTACAGATCATTCCCCATGAGTTTTTTTATACGAGGGTCCCTCAACAGCCTGAACAGAATGAAAGACCCCATCTGCACAAAGTTGGATGCCGACCTACTAGTCATCTCCTCTTGCTCTTCCTCAGTGATATCAGGTAAGTTCTCCTCCTCCCCCCAGCCACGAACAATACCAAGGGAAAGGTGAGCAGCACAAGCCCCCTGTGATACCTGCACATGAGTGTCCAGTACCTCGGCTAGAAAAACCCCAGCTCCCCAGAGGCAGAGCCTGACCTTTCACCGTAGTTGTATAGATACTCGTTGATGGCTTTCTCCTGTTGTAGCAGGTGGTCAAACATGAGGAGTGTTGAATTCCAGTGAGTCGGGCTATCACAAATCAAGCGCCTCACCGGCAAGTTGTTTCTCCGCTGAATATCGAACAAGCGCAACATGGCTGTGTAGGAACGCCTGAAATGCCCACACACCTTCCTGGACTGCCTCAGGACCTCCTGTAAGCATGGGAACATACACACAAATCTTTGGATTATAAGATTCAACACATTCAACTTGACCAAATTCAAAGCCGAATTAAGATTGCTGTCTTTGTCACACACCACGTTGCCGATCTCCAGTTGGTGCGGGGTCAGCCACTGATCCACCTGTTTCTTCAGAACAGCCAGGAGTGCTGGTCCGGTGTGACTCTCAGATTGGAGGCAAGACATGTCCAAGATGGCGTGACACCGTTGTACCTGGCATGCAGCATAGGCCCTGGGGAGCTGGGGGTGTGCAGTTTGAGAGAACGCAGCAGTAGAGTAGCACTCAGCCGAGGAGAATGACAGGGAAGAGGATATAGCAGGAGGAGTAGGAGGAGAAGAAGAGGAGGTGGCAGCAGGCCTGCCTGCAAGCCGTGGAGTTGTCACCACCAAGTCTGCTGCACAGCCAGGTACTCCATGCTTGCCAGCGGTCACCAGGTTGACCCAATGTGCCATAAAAATAATGTACCTGCCCTGACCGTGCTTTGCAGACCAGGCATCCATGGTCAGATGGACCCTTGAGCCAACGCTTTGTGCCAGAGATGACACCACTTGCCTTTCAACATCACGGTACAGTTTGAGTATCGCCTTTTTAAAAAAATAATTGCGGCCTGGTATCTTCCACTCCCAATCGCCACAAATTTTCAGAAGGCTGCACCTTGTATGGTAACAACTGGCAGACTAACAGTTCCGCCAAGCCAGCTGTCAGACGCCGGGCAAGGTGACTGACAGACATTGGTTTCTTCCGCTCAAATATTTCCTTTATGGACATCTGGCTGCTGTGGGCAGAGGAGCAGGAACCGCTCAAAGTGAGAGGAGGAGTGGAGGAGGGTGGCTGTGAAGTTGCAAGGGCAGCGCAGGATACAGCGGCTGCACCTAGAGGAGGCGGAGGGTGGCTTTGCATTTGTGTGCTGCTTTTCCTCATGAGCTCATCCCATTGGTGTTTGTGCTTATTGATCAAGTGCCTTCGTAAGGCTGATGTCCCTAGGTGGGTGTTGCTTTTTCCACGACTCAATTTTTGGTGGAAGAGAGTACAGAACAGTGCTGGTCGTAATGGAAAAATCTACGCTTACGGATCATTACGCGTAATTTTACGATATTACCCATTACGCAATTACGGTTACGGCGAAGGAAATTATCTACGTTTCATCAATGTAATTACGCGTTAACTTACGCAGTTACGCGTAAGGATACTGTAATGTAGGCGCTTACGCTACGATGTTACGCGTAGTGCCGTAATACCCATTAATGCATACTTTTTGACGCATACAGACGATGTGTACGCAATAGCCGTCAATGTGACAGCTATTGCGTACACATCATTCGTATGCGTCAAAACGTACGCTTATATACTGAAGGGCGGGAGAAGATACTATTGGTTGCTTAGGATGTTGACTGATTGGCTACTCTTAGAAAAAGGGAGTTGTGCATTAGTAATTACGCGTAAAATTACGTGTACGTCATCGTAAAATTACGCATACCTAGCAATTAAGGTAAACAGCGTAATTACGATACCGCTTTATGGCTTACGCGTAAATAATTACGCGTAAGACCGTAAGTTACGTGTAGCACTTACGCGTAATTTTGCATTGAATTACGATGCGTAATTACGCTCATGCATAATTTCGGCCCAACACTGGTACAGATGCCGTTGCTGTAATCTGAGGCAGAGATACACAAAAAATTCCATACTGGTGATCTCTGGGATGACGGCATTTGGGTGGTGGTGGCAGAAGCTGACATTGAGGGGCGTGTTGGCTGGTTGTCCTTAGGTGGCGATACATGCCGCTGGACACTGCCACGAGCTGTTTCCGACGACGAGCTCCCCTGCTTCTTACAGCAACTCGTTGCCTCCTACTCCTCTCTGAATACCCCTCTGAACTGTCCCCCTGTTCATCTTGTGTATTGGGAACCCACGTGCCATCCATGGCAGCATCATCATCATCAACCTCCTCCACAGCTTCGCTTGTATCAGACACCTCCAAAACTGCACCAACAACAGGTACTTCATCATCCTCACACCTTACGTCCATAGTGACGCCTAACTCAGACATATGAAGTGTAACATACTCAGCAGCGCCTTCATCTTGTAATAATAATGGCTGTGAATCAGTTAATTCCCCACCAAATAACTCCTGTGAACCCTCAAATGGAGCAGATGTGGTGCTAGTAGTAGCGGCGGTGGCTGCCGCCTGAGTATTAAGTGGTGTGCCCACATCAGAGCAGGAGGAGGAAGATATGTTCAATGCAGAAGCTGAGGAAGATGAGGTGTTCTGTGTCATGAAATCAACTATGTCTGCATAATCTTGGGAGTTGAGGGTACGTGCCTTCCGAACACTGCACTTTGGTCGATGGCCTGCTCCCGCCTCTGCCTGCACCTGTTTTTTTTTTCCATATTGGGGGGGGGGGCGGGGGGCGGATGGAGTAGTAATAATAACATTCAATAGTGGTAGACAGTGTGTGTAATCACAAAGAGGCACTCAATCAGTGTTGAATACACAGCAGCTGTGTGTATCACGGGGCTGTGTACGTTAACACACATGGAGAGATATCCTGTAGTACTTTCAATCACAAATCATGTTGCAAGCTAAGCACTGCTTATGATACACAGTGTGCTGGCTTGCTTGCAATAGTTAGAAGAGTATAGTAGAACTATAAGGGCCAGCAGCTGACTGTCGCCTGTATGCAGTGTGTAACCCACACAGATATCAATAACAGACAGATACACTTGGAATCTAAGCACAGCTTATGATGATAGACAGTGTGCTGGCTTGTAATAGATAATGGAGGACAGTAAAACTGCAAGGCCCAGCAATAACTGTGGCCTGCCATGTATGCATTGTCTGTCTCACACACACACACACAAAAGAATAGAATATGAGCCCTCAAAAGGGTTTTCGTTTTGGGTTGGTTTCAGCAATAAAGAACAGAGTAGCTAACTGTCCCTAATCTCTGTGGGGTGTATGCAGTGTCACCCACAAAAGGAGCTATGGATGGTATAGTACATTCAATCACAGATACAGAGGAAAGGTATGCACTGGTATGATAGAGTGTGCTTTCACACAGATACAATGGGAAGGTATGCACTGGTATAATTGAGTGTGCTGCCAGTGGTAACTGTCTGTGGACTGTATCTATATGCAGTGTCACCCACAAAGACAGCTATGCTTTAGTAAGTTAAATCACCAATGCAGTGAAAAGATATGCAATGGTATGGTAATACAGTGTGGGACTACAAATCCCAGCTAGCCTGGCTGGCAACTGTCTGTGGGCTCTAGGTATATGCAGTGCCACCTACATAGACAGCTATGCTTTAGTAAGTTAAATCACAAATGCAGTGAAAAGATATGCAATGGTATGGTAATACAGCGTGGGACTACAAATCCCAGCTAGCCTGGCTGGCAACTGTCTGTGGGCTCTATGTATATACAGTGTCACCCACAAAGACAGCTATGCTTTAGTAAGTTACATCACAAATACAGTGAAAAGGTATGCAATGGTAATACAGAATGTGGACCAGGCACAGTACAGCAACTAGGCCCAGCTGGGACAGGGCTGTATGTATGCTGTCTGTGGTCACACACACAAAAAAACAGATCAGAAAGATATTAGCTCTCAAAAGAGCTTTTTGGTGGGTGCTTTCAGCAACAAGATTGAGCAAGGAGCAAGCTAACAACAGCCTAACTAACGCTTTCCTTAGCTCTCCAGCAAGCTCTCCCTTCCTCTCACTATAGCAAGATCAGCAGAGTGAGAACATGGGCAACGCTGCAGCATTTTTTATAGGGGGGGGGGGTTCCAGGAGGGAGTGCAGCCTGATTGGTTGCCATGTGTCTGCTGACTTTGATGTAGAGGGTCAAATTTTAGTCCAATGATAAGTTATATGAGGTGGATCGAATGCGCTATGTGTCCGCTACCCACCACAGACGCGGGTAGCTGATATCCGCAGGAACTACCTGCCAGGGAACCATTCGGGCCATCTCTAATATTTTAGACAATAAGGAGTAAGGGCTTGTTCACACTATGAGTGTTTGCGGATTTTTTTAAGCGCTAGCGATTTTGAAAATCGCCCTAAAGCGCTTGTGCAATGATTTCCTATAAGAGTGTTCACATATGAGCATTTCGTTTGCAAGCCATTCTCAAAAGCGCTGCCTTTACCATTTTCTGAGCGCTTTGGCTCAATGGAAGGTATTGTATTTATTCTTTACCGGGTCAAAGAGTTCACTACCTGACTTACGTCAAAAAGTGAAAATCTCAATCGCTCATCAAAATCGCTTAGAAAAGCGTTTACACAAAATAGCTCAATGCTCAGAAAATGCCAAGAATCGCTTGAAAATATCATGCACAAAAGCGCTCAGCGCTTGCTATTTATAATGTGAACAAAGCCTTTAGGGCTCGCTCACACTACAAGAGCTTTTCTGAGTGCTTCGTGATTATAAAAGCTCCTGCTAATGTTATCCTATGTTTCTGTTCTCACTGGAGCGATGTGATTTTGTAAAAATCCCCCATAGCATTGCATTAGCAAGAGTTTTTAAATCTCTAGTGCTTAAAAAGCTCTTGTAGTGTGAACCAGCCCTAAGGGCCAGTTAACACATGTAAAAAAATATACCCATAAGGGACAGTTTTTGTTTTTTTACCTCTGCTTAGCACAAAAGTGAATTCTAATGTTAAAAATAGGATCTACTTTTGCTGGATTGCAGTAAGTGGAGCGTGGATTCCAAACTTTGCACATTTTACCGAAAATGTATGCAATGAAAGCCTATTAGAATGGACCGTGTCTTCTTCACCCTCTTTAATCATCAATATTCACATGTTTCCCTAGTTCAGATGCTGCTGACTCCTCTGTTCAGTCCAAGAAAGCATATTACGACCAGCAGATGCATGGGGATCTCCATTGGGCTGCAAAAGACTTATGGGAATCCTTTGCAACAGGGAGAATTCTCATTGGTTCATGGCGGACCAATGAGAATTCTCCCTGTTGCTAGGGAGAATTGGTCTATTGTATCCTATGGAGAGGCCTATGCCCCTGTTGGCCCATGCACAGAAAAAATATGCAAACACCATGCAGATAATGTACTGACTAAGATATGATCCAGGGTCCCTAGCATTGCAGAGAGGAAGGGCTAGCCACAATGCTGCCCAGCTTCATGACGTAGAAACAGCTTAATACATGAGCATGTCTTATACTTCAGGGTAACATAATAACCACTTATATGAGCAGCAAGATTGGACAAATCTGTAGAGCTTATTCTGATAGTGAATTATGTATAGTCTTAGTTTGTAGAATGTCAGGGGAATGTACATTTAAAGAGGCACTATAGCAAAATTTATGCTACTGGGGTAACCCTGGTAGCATATTGCAAATAGGAACCGCAACACATATTAGGCAGTGTGTTTTTAAATTGGCCAGGTTGGCTGGATGGATAATTTATAGCATATTTACATGTCCTGTCCCTCAGTAACTCAGGAGATTAGTTTATTGCCTGGCTAGGTGGGAAGGTTAGGGTAGGTTTGTTGAAGAGAATGTGGGTGGAAAAAGATTTAGCATAGCAAAGCTACCAGGATATCCCCATCATCCTGGTCCCAAATGAGTAAACAGCAGGCTACCCATGCCAAATTCACACCTTTATCATGGCTATAAAACAATGCACGTGGGAGCAGCACTAACAGAAGACTGTTGTAGTTTTGCAGCAAAAAGTACATCTAAAGCAGCTAACCCAAAATATGACAGTCTGGTCTATTTTAATCTATATTTTATCTGGGAATACATATTGGAATGCTTACATGCTGGAATATCAGGCCCATTCTTTTTACACACCAAATTGTAAGCTTTTTAAGAGTTAGTAAGAGTTATACTATATGACTGTCAGCTTACTGTCAGTCACAACACATTTAAATTTATAAAAAAAACTGTTTTGTAGTTAGTCTCTGCTGATCTATATTAAATTGTGAGATCTATGAATTATTGCAGCACTGTGCTTGAGCAGTCGCTCTTTAAAGCATGAGATGCAGCCCTCATCTGAGCGATTGCCAAGTCCTATCATTGCTTCATGATTCCTCTGTATTGGTCTCCAGACATTGCTGTGCCTTCTGCTCCAGAATAAAGTGGTGGCTCCAGGAAATAGTGAAGATCGCATATAAAGCTGTAAACTGTAAATGCAAGTTCAAATCTATTAGGATTGCCCCAGCATTTACTAAGATGTAGCCCTCTTTTTGTAAAATAGATATTAGACTTTTTTTTTAAATGCCAGAATTGTAAAAGAGTAGCTGGACTGCAGGAATACCGGACAGGAACAGATCGTTTATAACAAAAATATCTCCTCCAATCAGTTATACATGCCAGTAAGTAAGACAGCAAATTTGGGTGCTCTATAGGCCCATGTTAATTTCGGCTATTAAATAGCTGGTACTGGGGCTGTCCAGTGTACTTACAGCAGCTACTTACAGCAGGCGCCGAACTTCCGTGGCACCCATTTTTTGTTGTGTATAGTCCCAAAGGTGGAATGGTAATTGTCAGGTTTTTTGGGGGGAGGGCGAGGAAGGTTAGGGCTAAGCATGACTGGCACCCGATTTGTATTGTGTATATTGCCAAAGGAAGAACGGTACTTACCCGATTCGGCTCAGTTGACACGCTAGTTGAGCCACATGAGAACACAGCAAAGCAGCTGGGAGCTGCAGGATTGAAGAAGGCCGACGCCAGCCGGATTTGTAAGCTGTGTCCCCTGCCATGTGAATTTTTGACACCTGATGAAGGATTTTGATACGTAACATGTAGTGTACTTGTTCCACAATACACAGCTTGCTAGACATTTGCAGCCAGTGGTTTGCTGTCTCATTTTTCATTGGTTTGGTCTGAGACAATCCAGTCGAGACTTGGCACCAGCTTATCACCAGGTTTGATATACCTGAAGAGCTGTTCTCCAGGCAACACTTTCTTGGTTCCCCTGTGCTGTACTCTGCAAACTTTGAAAGGAACGCCCTCATTCTCCCCCACCAGGCATGCCGGTTGGCTGAAACTGCTGGATGTCTGAGTTCCGGTTAACCCGGACGTTACTGTAGTATACTGTCCCATTGCAGATCTGCTCTGGCTCCCACAGTCTGCATGTTTGTTGTAGGTGTGCAGCTCAGAACTTGAGGACATCAAAAGAACAACACAACAAGAAACTGGCATTGTTAGAAGTAAACAGATATGACAGCCTCCTTATTTATCTCAGTAGCCATTTAAGCAGCATTTAATTTCAGTCTACCAGTGAATTCAAATGTTTATAAATGAAGTTAAACCATAAATAATCTGTGAAAATACAGGTAGATTACCGGTAGATCGCAAAGGGTTTCATGGTAGTTCCCGACCCCACTACATTTTCCATTCTGTATATATAAGGGGGCTCCTAAAATTGTACATAGGTAGATCATTTTGACTTGCTAATTCTTTAAAGTAGCTCACAAGCCGAAAAAGTGTGGGCACCTCTGATTTACCTACACTAATCTAGAAAAACATTTGTGACTGAACTTAAGGTCTCTTTTGCACTAGCAATCACAAGTAAAATTGCACCAAGAAGCTATTGCGCTTCACATAAAATTAAACCGTAAAAATAAAAAATACTTTCAGCAATTCCTATTTTAAACCACCTACCCTTGTGATTCAAGAATTGCAGGCGTTTTGCGATTCCGATCAAATCGCACTCAGTGGAAAAGAGCCATTAAGCCCTACCACCTGGCATCGTTCCACTTAATAAGATGCCTGTATGATGTAAAGACTTACCATTATTAAAGTGTACATTGATGCAGTACAGGATCACTATAGAAAATACTTTGTTCTGTTTATTTTTTTGTTTCTTTGTTTGTTTGTTTGTTTGTTTTTGTTTGTTTTTTGTTTTTTACTTTCCGCTACATTGTTTAACTGTTATGACTGTTTTACTGTTATGCTCATAAAGTTTGCATTATAAAATTTGAAGATGCGTTCTGTGTGTTTTATAGATCTCATATGCGGTGGAAGTGAAGTTTGTGACAAATTATGCTAACAAAAGAGTATTGTATTTAAATCCCACTATGAAATACATATGAATGCTGTTTTGTGCGGTAATGGTGACAGATGGATGGCTGCAGGTCTGAAGACCTGCTACGAGCAGCTTTGAGCCTTGAAAATGTGAACACTGTTCATCCCAGGCAAATGTACATAATGTAAACGACACAAGACGCATGTCAATGCGTAGTATGGAAGTATGGTGTTATAGCAGTATTTGCAAAGTGGAGACAGATCTTTAGAAAAGGACAGCTTAAAATGGTGTTTTATTTTTTGCAGATTTTGGTTACTCTAAGGGCCCTTTCACATATTGTGCAGTGGGATTGGTGTGCAGCATAAGAGCCTACCACAGCGCAGCACACTGCACCATAACATCA